>NC_064853.1:52956021-53151021 GCF_024139225.1 Suncus etruscus
ATACTTTTCAGAGACAAAAGAGAGGAGGGCTGGAAGTTACAGCCTACTTCATAAACCTCACCACAAAGAGGGATGAGTTTAGTTAGAGAAATAACTACATTGCAAACTATCCTAACAATGAAAATGTATGAGAGAAATAGAAAGCCTGTCTAGAATACAGAATAGTGGGGGCGGGGTGGGGAGGAGGGATATTTGGGACATTGGTGGTGGGAATGTTACACTGGTGATGGGGGTGTCCTCTTAATATGATGGAAACCCAACCACAATCATGTGTGTAACCAAGGTGTTTAAATAAAATATTATTTAAAAAAGAAAAACTAAGGGCCCGGAGAGATAGCACAATGGCGTTTGCCTTGCAAGCAGCTGATCCAGGACCAAAGGTGGTTGGTTTGAATCCCGGTGTCCCATATGGTCCCCCGTGCCTGCCAGGCGCTATTTCTGAGCAGAGAGCCAGGAGTCACCCCTGAGCACCGCCGAGTGTGGCCCAAAAACCAAAAAGAAAAAAAAGAAAAAAGAAAAGAAAAACGAAAATGAGGAGAGGAAATGCTGTTAGTGAGTACCCTGGCCTCCTCACCCTTCATCTCATTCACTTTTCTGGGAGAACTGAGCTCACCTCAGAGCTGGTATCAGTGGTCAGGCCATATTTGAAGTGACAGAAATGGGGTGGGTGTCTCTCACACTGGGCTTCATCTTTTTCTGGAACCTTTCTTGTGCTCTCAGTGGCTTTCAGAGGCCCAGGCACCTTCCAGGCTCTGTGCACAGCCCATTTTCCTTTGCCCACCAGCCTTACTTCTTCCCAGATCTTATCTTTGCATTCCCTCTTCCTGGAAAGCTTTCTCTGTAATGAACACATCCTCATTTCCTCCTTGCCCAGGTCATACTTTTGTTTTGTTTTGTTTTGTTTTTGCTTTTGTTTTTGGGCCACACCTGGTGACGCTCAGGGGTTACTCTTGGCTATGTGCTCAGAACTTGCTCCTGGCTTGGGGAGCCATGTGGGACGCCGCGGATGGGACCAAGTTCTGTACTGGATCAGCTGCATTAAAGGCAAACGCCCTACCGCTTCGCTATCGCTCCGGCCCCTGCCCAGATCATTCTTTTGGGGGAGGGGTGTTGGGTCTTACCTGGCTGTGCTCAGAGGTTACTCCTGGCTCTACACTCAGAAATCAGTCCTGGCAGCCTCTGGGAACCATATGGGATGCCGGGATTCAAACTACCATCTGTCCTGGATCGACCTGTGCAAGGCAAACGCCCTACTGCTGTGCTATCTCTCCGGCCCAGAATCCAGATCATTCTTGTTTACCTTATCAAAGTCTGCACAGTGATATGTTCCTCTGGGATGACTTCACTAACCTTCCCCCATCCCTTCCTCTACATTTGAGCATGGAGCCTGCAGCTCCATTATATCCAGTGATCCCTACACTGTTGTCAGCACTTACCACTGCACTGGTGTCACACTTATTTTCCTCTCTATGTTGTTTCCAGCATTTAGCACAGTGTGATGTGTATGTAATAACACACTCCATTAAGCACATGTGGAGTGGAGTGATAGTTTAGAGGTAAAAGTACTCTTTTTGTACATGGTCAACCTTAGGTTGATCTTCAGCTCTACTTATGGTCTCCCAAGTACCACCAGAATTCACCCCCAGAGCACAGAGTCAGGAAATAGGAAACCCCTGAGCACAGTTGGGTCCCCAAATGAAAATAGGGACTAAGAGATAGTATGGTGGGTAGGGTACTTGCCTTGAACACAGCTGATCCAGATTCAATCCCTGGCACCCCATATGTTACCACCACCCCTAGACCTCCACGATTAAACCTTAAGTACCCTTGGGTATGATCTAACCTCCTAGCCCCTGCCCACATACATACAAAACAAATAAGTGAATGTAAGGAACAGTTTTGCATACTAGAGCCATCCTGATGGGAACAGTTTCTCTCCTGCCTTTTGCTTCTGTAGTGTTCACAGAGTGGTTTGCTCACAGGAATGGTGCTGAAGGATCTGTCTGGGTGTGGACTCAGGAACAACTGAGGGGGCTGGAGTGGTAAGTGGTACAGCAGTAGGGCCTTGCATGTGGCCGACCCAGGTTCAATCTCCAGCATTCCATATTGTCCCTGAACCTGCCAGAAGTGATTCTTGAGCATAGAGCCAGGAGTAACCTGAGCAGGTATGACCCAAATAGAAAAAAAAAAAAAAATTAACCACCAGGAGTAATTCTTTTTTTTTTTTTTAATGCATTTTATTTATTTTGGTTTTTTTGGGCCACACTGCCTAAGCCCATGGTACTTAGGCATCGCTCCTGGCTCTGCACTCAGAAATCACTCCTGGCAGGCTTAGAGAACCATATGGGATGCTGGGAATCAAGCCAGTCTGTCTGAGGTCAGCCGCACGCAAGGCAAATGCTCTACCACTGTGTTATATCTCTGGCCCCCACCAGGAGTAAATCTTGAGTGTGCAGGAAAAACTACCTAAACTTAAATCTTGGTTCTATTATATTTTAATAATATAATCCTGAGCAAGTTTTCTCCATCTGTGTCTCAGTTTTTCTCATATATAAAATGGGAAGATTTATTGAAATCCAAAACATAAAGCACAGAACAGTGCCCAACATGGCACTGTCATTATTAGTATAGATCCAGGATCCTCTTAGATTTGAATTTTCTTCTTTTGTTCTGTTTTGGTTTGGTTTTGGGCCGGTGGCGCTCAGGGGTTACTCCTGGCTCTGTGCTCAGAAATCGCCCCTGGCAGGCAAAGGGGACCATATGGGATGCTGGGATTCTAACCACCATCTGTCTTGTGTTGGTCGAGTGCAAGGCAAACTCTTTACCACTGTGCTATTGTTCCAGCCCTGAATTTTATTCTTGAATGCATCTAACACCAAGGGACCTTCACTTTATGTGACTTCTCCATTCATTTTCTTTTACTTTGTGAAGGTAATAAAAGCATGGGTAGCAAGGTAATAAAACCATGCTGAAATGTGGATCCTGGGGTGGAGTGGGACATTCACTAGGCCAATTGGCCAAATAAACACTTTCTCCCAAACTCCAACCACATGTGATCCCAAGAAATACACATTTGGTTACATTGCTCACACATATTCTTGGTTAGGTACTCTTCTGGGTTGAGGGGTCACGTTCTCTTGGAGATTGGTTGAGGTTTGATCTCTCCAGATCTCCCAGAAAGGAAAGGCAATTCCCATTCCCCTATCCAACAAGGAGAGGGAACACAGTTCCAGTTGTATAGATCTGCAGTAAATAATCCACACAAGCAAGAGGGTAAAAGGAGGCAAGAAGGTCAGACACAAAATCCTTTGCCCAGCAGGGGCTAGAGCAATAGCACAGCAGTAGGGCATTTGCTTTGCAAGCTGCCAATTTGAAACGAACCCAGTTTCGATTCCCCAGCATCCAATATGGTCCCCCAGCCTGCCAACAGCAATTTCTGAGCACAGAGCCAGGAGTGAGCCATGAGTACTGCCCTGAGTACTGCGGGGTGCAAACTAAAAAATATAATAGAAAAAGAAATTCTTTGTCCACCAGTCAACTGCTCCAAAATCTAGAGCCAGCTCTCCTGCTGCAAAAGACCCTTTCCTCCCAGCTTTTGTCCTATTTATTTAGATCCAAACAGAGCCCCCTACCTGAAAGGTCATAGGTGGAAAGCAGGCAGAGAAAACATACCAAAGAGAAATATTATAAAAGCCTCTAAATACCTAACAATTCCCCCTTTTTTAGTATTTAAAAATATAAAACAACGTGGAAAATAAGTAATAGAACCTCTAAATACCTAACAATTCCCCCTTTTTTAGTATTTAAAAATATAAACCAACGTGGAAAATAAGTAATAGAACCTATAAGGACAAGGGAAAATTTAAGCTAACAAAAGGCAGCAGTTTGCATAGATGTATGATAAGAAAAATGTAATGAAAAAACTTCTAAGCCTAAAGACAGGGTGTCCATAACCAGAAACATGAATCAAGCAATGAACAATAAGCTCCAGAGATGATCATTCTACAATCCACGAAGTACAAGACGAAGAGTTCTAATAAGGTCTTCCTTAGAAGATTGAGTGATGTAGCCAGAATTCAAAGATCAAAGATTTGGTAGATTACGAGATCTTAAGAAGCAATTGAAAAGTCCCACTGTGATGTGAAGTTGGAGATCCTCCAAAGAGATGCAGGAAAGGCCGTCCAACAGGCAAGGTGAAGTTTATTTTCAAGTCATGCTCAGAATGGCAAGGAAGCCCATTTTGGGGGGCACAGATTTGAGTCTCTTCCTGGAAGACAGTAGACACACCCAAAGATCACTGTGGAGAAACCTGCAATGTAAGACTAATGGATACCTCGGCTTAATTCAAGCTCTTCTTTCATTTGAAGAGTCCATGCAGAAGTCCCTGAAAGATCCAAAAGTAATGTACTAAGTACAAGGGAGTTTGGACGATGTCTTAGTGATGGGAGATTAAGTCAAAAATCCAAGACAAGATGTTTCAGACTGAGAACCTCCCTATGTAATTAAATAAATTGAGGTTCCATCCATAATGGATAAAAACTTCTTTTGAAGCTACAATTTTTTTGATATGATGTGTCCAAGCAAAATATCCTGACAGTATACAAGGAACATCATTTGGGATAATTTCAACAGGTCAACAAAACCATTAACCTAAAATTATTATAAGAAACAAGGGGCCGGGAAGGTGGCATTACAGGTTAGGTGTCTGCCTTGCAAGCAGATGGACTGCGGTTCGATCCCCCGGTGCCCCATATGGTTCCCCCAAGCCAGGGTGATTTCTGAGCACGTAGCCAGGAGTAACCCCTGAGCATCAAACGGGTGTGGCCCAAAAACAAAAACAAAAACAAAAAAAAGAAACAAACCAAAAAAATGTTATACAAAGTAAATTCCTATAAGTAACTAAAATTGGGGGAGTACTATAATTGCAATAGACAAAAGAAAACTAGAGCAGCAAATATAAATTCAAGAAATACACTCAAGAAATATACAAAAGGTGAATGTCCTTCGGAGTCCAATACAGATCTGGGTGAACTATAAAGAATCTGGAAATCCTTTGGCTGGAGAGCTAGAATGGAGGTAGGGTGTTTGCCTTGTATGCAGAAGGACGGTGGTTCGAATCCCAGCATCCCATATGGTCCCCTGAGCCTGCCAGGAGCAATTTCTGAGCATTGAGCCAGGAGTAACCTATGAGTTCAGCCGGGTGTAACCAAAAACAAAAAAACTAAAACAAAACAAAATCTGGAAATCCAAGAAATCCATCCATGGAGACTTGAGAAGTCCGGATAAACGGTTCATAGCTGTCATAGAAAGTGAAACTCCAAAAGCCATGGATCTCTTCAGAAGGCCAAATTAGGAAGCTGATTGTAGCTGAGTCTGGAGGAGATGCCTTGAGGAGAAAGAGGAGTTTCTGAAAAGGGAAGATTAAGGGCTGGGGGAGAGGGGAATAGATCTGACAGAAAGAATAAATCGGAAAAGAGAAAAATGAGGAAGAAAGGACTATATACAAAATATACAAAATGGACAGACAAGTAACAATAGAGGCAAACGAAGAATAGACATAAAGGTGGCCACACACTCACACAATAGGTTAATCATTATATCAGATGAAATGGATCCAAAATGAAGTGAAAGAAAAGTCAGTTGGAATGGTTTAAAAAGCGCTTCAAGGGGCCGGAGAGATAGCACAGGGCGTTTGCCTTGCAAGCAGCTGATCCAGAACCTAAGGTGGTTGGTTGGAATCCCGGCGTCCCATATGGTCCCCCAAGCCTGCCAGGAGCTATTTCTGAGCAGACAGCAGGAGTAACCCCTGAGCACCACCGGGTGTGGCCCAAATAACAAAAAACAAACCAAAAAAAGCGCTTCAATATATAATAGCCAACAGACTAGGTAGAAGAATAACTTCAAACTCACAAAAATTTCTTCCAAAAATCGAATAGAGCAGATCTGAAAGAGAATTTCATGTACAAGACAAGCATGGAGAACCCTACTACAAATACTGTACAGTAAATCTATATTTTGAGCAAAAATGAGGAGCACTGGAAAGGGAATCCACATCAAAAAGTATCATCTTGCCTAAATTCCGGGTCCAAATTTCATCCTGAAAACTAAACTGAGGAAAATAAAACAGGAATATTAGAATATAAAACTGAAACTCATTAGAGAAATATACCTTAATAAAATGATACAGAGAAACATTAATAAAGTGCTGAAGTCTTCTTTTGGAAAATCCCTGTGTAGTAAAGAATTTGATTATATAAAATTCATAAGGAGAAACAATCATGGAAAATAATAAAAGCAAGACATAAATTCACCATAAGGTGGGGGGGCAGAGCGATAATACAGCGATAGGGCGTTTGCCTTGCAAGCAGCTGACCCAGGACTGACAGTGATTTGAATCCCAGCATCCCATATGGCCCCCTGTGCTGCCAGCAGTGATTTCTAAACAGAGAGCCAGGAGTAACCCCTGAGAGCCACCAGATGTGGTCCAAAAACAAAGCAAACAAAAAAATATACCATAAGGATTACTGAAGGGTATATCCAGCGTTTTCACTGGGCCACATTATTTCACTGCAGTGCTTGCACACACCATGGCTAAGGTCGGATATCTTGTGGTTCAGGGGATCACAGCAGAGCTCCAGGATTATACTCAGGGCATGTAGCACACAAGAAGCAAACTTTTGGCCTCGTATAAGACAGGTACTTCAGACACTGAGTCACCTCTTAGTCCCAAAGATTTCTTTTTTGGGTTGGGGAGGTAACCATACCTGTCAGTGCTCAGAGATTTAAGAGTTGCTCTCAGCAGTGCTTGGGGGACACATATGGGACCTGAAATGGATCCCAGACTCTTGCACACAAAGCATGTGCACCAGTTCATTAGGCTGTTTCTTACCCGTAAGTCTATTTTTTTTATTTAAAATTTAATTGACCATTTTGACTTACATGTCTTTCACAGTAGCTAAGTATTCTTAAAAATCAAGTGCAAATCTAGAATTGGTATTGATAAAAAAAAAAAAAAAAGACAATAAAAATATGATGAGAGCCCGGAGAGATAGCACAGCGGCGTTTGCCTTGCAAGCAGCCAATCCAGGACCAAAGGTGGTTGGTTCGAATCCCGGTGTCCCATATGGTCCCCCGTGCCTGCCAGGAGCTATTTCTGAGCAGACAGCCAGGAGTAACCCCTGAGCATCGCCGGATGTAGCCCAAAAACAAAACAAAACAAACAAAAAAAAAAAAACCAAAAAAAATATGATGAGTACTGTACGTAAAATCATTTTACCAATAGAAAATAAATCAATTTTGTAAACACACACAAATCCAAAGAATCTTTCATAATTAAAAGTGCATGCACAAGGGCTAGAGAGATAGCATGGAGGTAAGGTGTTTACCTTTCATGCAGAAGGTCATCAATTCGAATCCTGGCGTCCCATATGGTCCCCTGTGCCTACCAGGAGCAATTTCTGAGCACGGAGCTAGGAAAAACCCCTGGGCACTGCCAGGTGTGACCCAAAAACCAAAAAAAAAAAAAGTTCATACACAATACCCTTTGACCTTGGGTTTAACACTGTGGGATCCATTCTACCTGGGGTGAGGGCTAGGTAGAATGATAGAAACTGCCATAGAGAAATGAACAGGAGGTTCACGGCTCCAGAAACTAGGCTGGGAGGCATGTGGGGCTAGAATTTAAAACATATTCACTGCTAACATACCTAATCACATAATCCCACTAACCTTCCTTATCAGATGTCCACCTAGAGGAACATCCTTTGCTAATTTGCAAAAATGAACTACAGTTCAGTACTTAAAGATACATCTAAGATGGTTCCTGCAACAGTCTGCAACAACCAGTGCAGTAAATCAGCAACAACTTGGATAGTCCACTAGGAAGAAAATAGTCAGAGAACGTACAGTCAGCAACACAATGAAAAGTAAAAGATTATTAACAAGAACAAAGTCAATACAAGTTCACCTCAAGAGATGTCAAAAAGAATCAGATTGGGGGGGGTTGGGTCCAGGGATCCTCTGAAATGTTCTCCAACAATCCCCTGGTTTCTCTGCTTCCCCTGATTTCATTTTCCTTCTTAGGTTTCTCTAAAAGACTTTGCAGTTGAAGATTGGGCATTACTAAGTCAGTCCTTGTACTTAACTCTTTACTAACAGAAAATATGACTTTTCACACCTATGAACTGTTTTGTATGTTATAATAAGATTTTTATTTATTTATTTATTTATTTTTGGTTTTGGGCCACCCCTGGTGATGCTCAGGTGTGCTCAGAAATTGCTCCTGGCTAGGGGACCATATGGGATGCTGGGGGATTGAAACCCTGTCTGTCCTAGGCTAACGCAGGCAAGGCCAGACGCCTTACCGCTTGCTTCACCACTCCGGCCCCATAATAAGGTTTTTAAATAGTAATCAGAAAAGAATCTGTTATATTGACTATGTCTGCATGCACATGTTTATGGGGGCTTAGAGAAGGTTGTGGTATGCTGAAAAGAGACATACAGCCCATACATACACTTTGTCTACACACACTTCAGCATCATTTGACATGTTATGACTAGCAGGCATTATTTGTCATTGGCCAAACAAAACAGTACCTAAGAGTTTCTTGTACTATTTGTGCCACTGTTCTGTAAACTTAAAATTACATTAGATTAAAAAAAACTTGAACATTCAAAAAACAAACAAATAAAAGCAATTGCTCTTTTCCTGAGAAATGAAATAACAAATCAGTAGAAATCACCTACTGAATTGCTAACAAAACTGAAATGACTCCTATAAAAACAGTCTAGTGAAAGAAGGGACCTAGGCATGTGGGTGAAACTATTTTTCAACTACAGACTCTAACTTAAGTTCTTTTTCACTGGAAATCTGTGATGAAGTAGGATGATGTTTAACATGGATTGAGTCTCTTATGCAAGAGATTGAGGATCTGGAGCCACTAGTCCTTTATGAAGACATACCTATATGCATTTTTATGTTTGTTTGTTAGGGGGGCCACATCAGTGCTGCTCAGGACTTCATTCCAACCCTATGCTAAGAGATCATTTCTAGCAATGTTTACTTAGATTACATATGGAGCTAGGTATCAAATCTGGCTTGACTATTTGCAAGGGGCCCTAAATACTGTACTATTTCTCCAATCTCTCTATGTACATTTTTTTGGGGTTTTTTTGTTTTTGTTTTTGGGCCACACCCGGCGATGCTCAGGGGTTACTCCTGGCTGTCTGCTCAGAAATAGTCCTGGCAGGCATGGGGGACCATATGGGACACCGGGATTCGAACCAACCACCTTTGGTCCTGGATCGGCTGCTTGCAAGGCAAACGCCGCTGTGCTATCTCTCCGGGCCTGCATTTTTGTATTTTTATGGCTCATACCAGAATTTCAAGAAAAGGATAAACTCATAGCTCATAATTCCATTTGATTGGAACTCAGACTTCACTAAGCCAGTCCTCATGATGAAAACCCTAACAAGCCAACATAGCCTGATGCTCTTTATTCATAGATTCACTGTAACACAGATCACAAGAAAAAAGGGAAAACATCAGAAAATGACACTGAATGGTTGTTTTGGTATTTCACTTTCTCCTTTTGTTTATTTCTACTCTCTTGAAGGTCCGCAGCCAATGTGTATTATTTTGACAACAATAAAAAGCTATTATGAATACATTTATTATTATAAATATAAATATGTATATATATGCATAGACAGAGCCCTGAGACGCACCACACCCAAAATAATCATAGTGTTTATGCACGAGTGGTGGGCTTATGGGTTTTTAGCTTCATTTCTGGAGCTTATCAGGAGCTCCATTTTCCTTATTACTTTTAGAATAGGGAGTTGATTTGAAACAGTAAGAAATCATTCCCTCCAACTTATCAGCTTTTAAGATCTTTTTACCTTTCCCCACATGGGCACCCCACTTAGAGCCTCTCCAGTTTCTCAGAGGACCCCTCTCTGGCTGCCTTATTTAGGGAAGTGGGGGTGTGGTGGGGGACCGAGAGAGGGAGCATTGCCTGGGCTTGCTGGGGCGAACTTGCTCTGAGTCCAGCCCCTGAGTCACATGGGAAAAACCTTTAAACACATGTTCCAGAGCTGAAGTTCCCTCGCCCACCTCTGTCCTCTGGAGAAAGAGCTGAAAGAATGCCTACGAATTAGGTGAGGCTAGGGAGCACTCCCAGATTCAGGATTTGTTCCCAGCAGAGAAGCAAGTGAAGATCGGGAGGTGGAGCTATGTTCCCCTGCTCTCTGGGCCTAGCTCAGGCTGGCTCCTCCATCTCTCTCCTCTCCTGCAACAAGCAAAGTAATAGTACCAGAGGTTAAATGGCAGGAAGACCTCTGGATAAAAACCTCACATGGAATATGCAACCAGATGTGTCCCTTACCCAACCACAGATCTTCACAGCAAATCCAGCAACTATAGCCACTTCCCGGATCATCACAGAGATGCCATCTTAAAGGGTACCATAGAGCAGAATGGGTTTTGTTCCATCCAAGGTTGAAATTACTAAAGCCTCTGTGAGGGGGTTCTCACAGGAATCAAACTTATCCTGATAAAAGGCCAGAGAGGATCAGAGGGGGAGTGAGTGAGACACTAACCTTGCATGTGGTTGACCTTAGTTTTATCCCAATATCCCATATAGTCCCCCAAATTCCACCAGGTCTGATACCTGAGCTCAGAGCTAGGAGTAAGTCCTGAACACTGCTGGGTGGGGACCAAAAAAACAAACCAAACAAAAACAAAAATCCTCACCCAGATACCCAGGTTGTCGGTGCCTTATAAACTGTTTCATGGCTAGCACTGATTCAATAGGCAGATCTTTATCTTTATTTATTTTTATTTTTATTTATTTATTAGGGGGTTGGACTACACCTAGCAATGCCTAGGGTTATTCTTGGATTTGAGTTCAGAAGTGACCCTTTGTAGGACATATGTAGGAACATATGTGGAGCTAAGATTAAACCAGAGGTCAGCCCCTCCTGGTATTTATTTATTTATTTTGCTTGTTTGTTTTGTTGGGTTTTTGTTTGTTTGTTTTGGTTTTTGGGTCACACCTGGCAGCACTCAGAGGTTACTCCTGGCTCTACACTCAGAAATCATCCCTGGCAGGCACAGGGGACCATATGGGATGCCAGGACTCGAACCATGGTCCTTCTGCATGAGAGGCAAATGCCTAACTTCCCTACAGGACCTCAAAACCCTCCTGACTCCATCCATCCTGATCCCAGCTTTCTCATCTCCAGCCCTTAACTCCTTATTACCTCCTCCAGGAAGCCATCCTTGCCTACTCCTCAATAAAGGGTTGGGATCCCTTCTGGCCCCCTCCTGCCTTGCTCGCTTCACCACAGTTTTTTTTTTCCCCCCACCACAGCTTTTAGTATCATGGACTGTTTGTCTGATTGCTTGTTCACTTACCAGTGGTCCTCAAACTATGGCCCGCGGGCCACATATTGTATTCGTATGTTTTGTTTCTTCATTGCAAAATAAGATATATGCAGTGTGCATAAGAATTCGTTCATAAATTTTGTTTTTACTATAGTCAGACCCTCCAATGGTCTGAGGGACAGTGAACTGGCCCCCTATTTAAAAAGTTTGAGGACCCCTGACTGTTCCTAAATTGTGCCCTCCCCCCACACCACTTGACCAAGTGCTGACTGAAACCCAGGAAGCATGCAGTGAGTATGCTTTCTTTGTCATACCTCAGGCATCTTACATAGGGCCAGTGTAGATTCCCACTAATCAGATTCATCAGTGATACCTGATTTACACAATAATTTATATAGGGCAGAGGCACAGAGAGAGATAGTCAGGGGGCCGTGGGTCCAGATACACTTAGATCCAAGCCGCACTCCTCCAGTCTCTGGCTAGGGCCAAGGACCATGAGCTCCTCTCCCAGCCCAGCTGTCCTGGTGCATAAAATGGGAGGAACAATGACCAGAGCACTGATGGGGAAGGCTCAGGCCTCTGGTCCAGGAAGTATTAGTTCAGAGGCTGCTGCTGCACGCAGCAAACATTCACTAAGGCCTTTCAAGTTTCTGTTCCCTCAATCCTAAGTGACTATGGAGCCCTCAACCTTCTCAGGAGCTTGGAGACAACGAAGGCCAGGGACAAGGAAAGCCCAAGGGGCCAGGCCCCTGGGTGAGTGGCAGGTTCCTGACCTGGATTCCAGATCCTTCTGAGGAGAATGGAGAGACCCAGCCTGGGCCTCCAAGGCTGGGCTGCCTCTCTCCCTGCCAAGAATTAGCCTATCGCAGCCTGTGAAACTCAGGTGGGTGACTCAGAGACAGGCGGGCCACCCTGATTGCTGCTCCCTGGGCTGGGTTCCTGGGCAAGGCCAAGGCGTGGGCCTCTCCACGCTTCACCAACCCCCTACACCCCTTTGGGACCCCAAGCTGCTGGAGACCCCCTTCTGCCTCTCAGAGCAGCCAGAGAAGCCCCCGCCCCCTTTCTTCTCCTCTTTCCTATTATTTACTTGTCTAGCCTGTTGCTTTCTCACCCCAGTGAAACATGAGAGGTGTCATTAGAAATTACCACCATTGTCTCCAGCTGACAGCAGAAATGCAGTGGGGAGGGGGCTGGGAACACACTTTTGGCTTTGCACCAATTCCCTTACCCTCCCGCTGGGACAGCCAGACCAGATGTGTCACACCCCAAATACAATGGTGGTTTCTGGAAATCTTTTGGGAGGGCCTCCAGCTGCAGTTTTCAAGAGGCCTGTAGTGCTTGCATGTATGAGGCCCTGGTCTCATCCCTGACACCCTGAAAGAAAGGAGATTTGCAGACCCCTGAGGGGTCCAGAAGCCCTGTGAAGGCATAAGCAAGGCCAAACTGATTTTCCTGAGTGCTGAGATGCTGTGCAGCTTCTCATCTCATTTTTAGACAAGCATACTATGAAATTTTCCAGAAGCTACATGACATGATATTGCAACAGATGGAATGCAGTGGCAGCTGCAGGAATCTCACCCTCTCCCATTCAGCCAGACACTGACTAGGCTTGCAAAAGCATTAAAGCTATGTCAGTTTCCTCATGAAGCTGTTTTCATCTGGAAAAGGCTCTTCCAAAAATGTGCTTTTGTGCTCACATGTAACAAGTGTTTATTCTGTTTTTAAATCAGAACAAACCTTTGGCACAATTGACATTTGGTACTGGATGATCTATTGGGAGACTGGCTTGTGCTTTGTGGTTGAGTGTGGGCAGCATTTGTGGACTCTAGGACCAAGTTGCTTAGCAACCCCTCAGCACAGTCACCATTGTGATCAATAAAGTGTGTTGAAGGCTAGAACTATAACCCAGTGGAAGGGTATTTACCTTGCACAAAACTGACCTGGGTTCAATCTCTGGCATCCAATATGGTCCTCCAAACCTGCCAGAAGTGATTTCTGAGTGCAGAACCTGGAGTAACACCTGAAAACTGCTGGGTGTTGTCCAACCCACCTAATAATAATAATAATAATAATAATAATAATAATAATAATAATAACAAAAATCTATACATAAAATAAAGTCTTGAGATGTTACTATATGCCCCTACAAGACATAAAATTGACCCTAGCTGAGAACTACTCCTTTAAGTGAATGAATAAATAAATGGCTATTCATTCTAAAATGTCAGGTTCAAATTTGAACATAAATGTTAGCAATATGTTAGCAATAGACATAATCCACAAAGCTCTCAAAAATTTTGAAGTGTCTAATGGATCCTGAGGTAAAGAACTCTCAGACCCTGCAAGCTGCCAGGACTAGCAGAGAAAGGCAAAGGAGTGGCCAGCCCTGGGATCTCTGAAGGCCAGTTCCTGCAGTGTGTGTGTGTGTGTGTGTGTGTGTGTGTGTGTGTGTGTGTGTGTGTGTGTGTGTGTGTGTGTGTGATGTAACCACAGCCCTTAAGAGGGTTGCTGGGGGACATAAAAGTCAGCTTCTCTGGTTGACTTACAGTTTTCCTACAGCATCTATTTTGCCTTTTTTTTTTTTTTTTAGTTTTTGGGCCACACCCTGTGACACTCAGGGGTCACTCCTGGCTCTGCACTCAGAAAACGCTCCTGGCAGGATTGGGGAACTATATGGGATGCTGGGAACTGAACCTGGATCCATCCGGGATCAGCCTCGTGCAAGGAAAACACCTTACCACTGTGTTATCACTCCAGCCCCAATTTTGCATTTTTTTGAAAGACAGAATCACACATTCAGGGATGGAAAACATACAAAAAACACATGGAGACGGAAAGGATCCTTAGTTTCTACCACTCACAAAGAACACATCACATGCCAATGTTTGTACTAAACCTGAGTGATCTGAATCTTTGTTAGTATGGCATGAGTACATTTGAATTTGAATGGTTTTCTCCCCAACTCTGCCCCAGAAGTGCCTCCTGAGCTTGTAATTTAAGTTTCCTCAGATGGACCAGGCAGAGGGTGATTTTTGGAATATACTAAAATTTCTAGAATATCACAGAGCCAAATGTCTCTGAGACTCATACCTGCTCCAAAGTTTTCTGAACCACAGGTTAGTGTCTGAAGGCCCAACATCTGAGTGTCAGGCTTTTCTCCCTCACACCCTCCTAGAGAGATTTGCCATCTTTCTGCTCTAAAGCCTTTAGGTTCCCCATTCTTTGTAAATCCTAATGTGTTTTCATGAGTTGGTAACAATTGGATCCCATTTACTATGTGCCCATTAGATTCCCAGGCTTTGTGCCAGGTACTTCACATATCACAGTTCCTTCTATCTTATAGACTACATATATATGGAGAGCATTTTTAGCCCAATACAGATGAAAACAAACAAGCAAACAAACAAACCTATAGAGACATAGCTACTAGCAGTAGATCTGTGTCCTCACAACCTGTGTTCCCAAATGTCCATGTACCCATTGCATGCTCTTTGCAGAGTTCCACCTCCCCTTCAGTCACTTATCCAGAAATATAAACTTTTCCCAGAAATGATGACATCATAAGTTTATTATCAGATAATAAATGAATTCTGGTTTTAAGTTCATCATAAAATACTGGAGGGGAGGCACCCTGGAACACTGTAGGAAGACATACATTGGTGCAGCTTCTATGGAAAACAATATGGACATTGCTTTAAAAAGTTAGAAATTCTACATGATCTAGCAATTCTTTCCTAAGTATTTATCCAAAGGTTATGAAACACTAACTCAAATGGGCATTTGAACCCTTTATTCCTAGCTAATACATGGAATCCACCTCAACTGTCCATCAACAATGACAGGGTAAGGAGGTTGTAGTATACCACTCTGCCCTTAAGATCAAATTGTGGGGGCCAGAGTGATAATGGGTAAAGCACTTGCCTTACATGTGAATAACCAGGGTTCAAGCCTGAGTCACCTCAGGCTTAAAAATAAGTATGGCAAAAACCATTTTGGACAAAATGGTTGGATCTTGAGGTGATTCTTCAACAGACAATAGATAATGAAATGAAATACAATTACTGAATAGTTTCATTCATATGTGGAATATAAATAAGTAAACAGGAAACAAAACAACAAAAGGAACTCAACAAAACTAACTCCTAGAACTATGGTGATTTTCAAAAATAAGGAGGGACTGAAATAAGGGTCACTTTGGTGGTAGATGGTGGGATGGCACTAGAATTGGGTAGAGGGAGTGGTTAATATTATTCACTTGTACTAGCCACTTGAAATTCCATAATATTATAAACCAATGATGAATTTAAACCAATAATTTTCTGTTTTCATTCTTAAACCACATTTATCTGTACTCAAAGCTTACTTCTGACTCTGCACACAGGGATCATTCTAGGCAGGTTTGGAAGATTATAGGGGATGCCAGGGATAGAACTCAGGTCAGCCACATGCAAGACAAGTACCCTACCTGCTGTACTATTGCTTCACCCTAATATATAGGTTTCTTTTTTTTGTGTGTGTGGTTTTTGGGTCACACCTGGCAGTGCTCAGGGGTTATTCCTGGCTCTAGGCTCAGAAATTGCTCCTGGCAGGCACGGGGGACCATATGGGGCGCCGGGATTCGAACCGATGACCTCCAGCATGAAAGGCAAACACCTTACCTCCATGCTATCTCTCTGGCCCCTATAGGTTTCTTTTTTTAAAGAAAACATTGTGAGGGAGCCAGAGAGATAGCATGGAGGTAAGGCATTTGCCTTTTATGCAGAAGGATGGTGGTTCGAATCCCAGCATCCCATATGGTCCCCCAAGCCTGCCAGGACCTATTTCTGAGCATAGAGCCAGGAGTAATCCCTGAGCGCTGCCAGGTGTGACCTCCCTCCCCCAAAATAAACAAAACAAAACAAAACAAAAAAGAAAATATTTTGAGAAACGGAATTTTCCCTATAAAATTTGGTTTGGTTTGGTTTGGTTTGGACCATACTCAGCAATTGAACCATACCCAGCAATGCTCAAGATTTCTTGGCTCTATGCTCAAGGATCACTCTTGACAGTTCACAGGAAATGATATGGGATGCCAGAAATTGAACGTGATTGGCCATGTGCAAGACAAGCACTTTGCTTGCTATTTTCTCTGGCTACTAAAATCTTTTAAGTTAAAAGAATAAAATAACTATAACCTAAGGAAGTGCCTCTGTCTCTGAGCCTTGTCTATATCACCTGTAAAATAAGAGTAATATTTCTGACCTCATAGCAATGAAGACTTAGTGATGTAAACCATATAAAGCCTTTGCACCTAGTCTGACTACTAATAAAAGGGAAAAGAAACCCTTCACCCAACCACACCAAGATCCTTGTGGTTTCTCAAACACCTGAATTCCTTGTAGCCACTCTTTCCTAAATAGTTACCTCCATCTGACTTTCCTCTGTTTCTTTACTTGCAACTCCTATTTGTTCTTTAAGGCCCTGTTCAGGTTCCATCTATTCTTCAAGCTACTTCTTAGCTTCTTCTTACACCTCCAGAGCTATGCTCCCGAACTTGGCTGGGTCTTAGAATCTCAGGCTTCTTGTTTAATTCATTTACTCTTGGCCCCAATAATAGAATCAGATCATTTATATGAAATGGGATTAGACTCTATCTCTGATAGCTTCTCAGTGGATGAGGGCAAGCAGTCAGTGGACAACCAGCATGCCTATAGCACACTATCCTATAATTATTTGTTTCCAGGATACTTATCCTGGTCTCCCACAGGATGGGCTCCCACAGAGGGTGGAGAAAACTTTGAAGGTCAATAAGAAGCCTCTGTTTTCCTTCCCCAACCTACTCATCTCATGGGCTGAGCACTTACTTACTGGATCAAGATTGTATGTGTTCCACTTGTACAATCTTATGGAACTCTCTGTATACTCTCAGAAATAGATATCATTATCAGGGTGGGTTCTGCAAATTGACTTGCTCAATTCCACCTCCTCTGGAGCAGCCGCAAGAACAGGCCTGGAAAACCTCCTACTATAGGGAGTGTAAATGCCTAGCCCTAGGGGCCCCCACTAGCCTTGCCTCGAAGTTCATCTTGATGGGATGAAGCCATGGAGTCAATGGTCACTCTGAAAGGGATAAAGAAACAGATTTATTTCTTGGTAACACATATTCTTTCTCAGTTGATATTGGTTTCAGCATTCCAGAGGCTGTGCTGAAATATTTTCAAATGCTTTCATCTAACCTATGCCTTTTCTTGGAGTCTTGCTTTACCATCACTCAGCCTTACCTGGCTCCCTAACTCTTCTTTCTTATGTAGGCATTTCCCCTAATTAAATCCTTCCATGCTCAATTCTGTTTTATAACTGCTTTCCAAAGGACCAAACTATCTCATTACTTGTGAAGAGACTGGAAAGCTTAATACTATTTCCCAGACTACATAATATCTATAATTCTGGCTATGGGCTCTAGTGTGATTTTTGTAGATGGAAGAAGGGCAAAATAGTCTTTAACTCTTTTTTTTTTTTTTCTGATAGCTATCCAAGTTGGATGTTTCTGCAGTAGATTCCAATGTTCATTATGCCTGGGTACCAAGATAATTCCAATGGTGGTTTCTAAATTTGCTTGTCTGCCCCATGATTGGCAATTTGGAGAAATTTTCTCTTTCACACACTATAGCTCCCCTACTTAGTCAACTCTAGTGCTGGATTCCAGTTGCCACATCTATCTCTGGTTACCTTAGCTCTTCCAAGATTTTTGTAAACTCCTAAATCCCTTGACTGAGTCCCTATGTTTAAGATACCTGGAGAGACTTCGTTTTCCGCATAAACACTGGCATAATTATTATTTTCTTTTCCTAGATCAGAAAACTGAGCCTTGGGTGCTTAAGAAACCTGCACAAGTGTCAGAGTAGAAACAGACATAGGCCCTCACCACCAGTCTTTCCAGCAGTGTCCCAGCTACCACCATTCCCCACTTCGTGTTTTATACACTCTGGGTACATCCACGTGATCACATTGAAAAAAAACCTATTTTCCACTTTTTTAAGAAGAAATGTCCCCGCCTTGTCCCCATCACTCTACTCTTGTTCCCAGAAACACCCTACTCTGCGCCTCTACTCTTGCTGGCTCTGCTGCCTGGAATGCCTCTGGTAGCCTTTGATTGACACCTTATTTAGCTCAGAATTTCACTCAACAGTCTCCTCACAGTCATCTCTATGGCCTCTGGATTTCATTTCATTACTCCTTTATTCACTCATTTTTTCTTTTTCATAGAATAGCAGGTTCTGTCATTGTTTTTGGTCTCTTTTACCATGCCCCCACTGTGTAGATTGGGATTGGTGTCAGTAAGATGGGGGAGACACTGGTCCTAAGATTTCTCAGTCACACAGATGTGCTCAGTAAATTATTTTTTGCTCAGTAAATTTTGATTAGATGAATTAATTCATGTAAGAAAAGTTGATACAGGCCTGAGTAATAGTAGAGTGGGTAGGATGTTTGCCTTGCATGCAGTTCAATTCCTGAGACCCCATATGGTTCCTCAGGCCCACCAGGAGTAACTCTTATGTACAAAGCCAGGAGTAAGCCCTAAACACAACTAGTGTGGCCCAAAACAAAACCAAAAAAAAAATTAAAAAGAAGAAAAAGCTCATACTTAGGGCCAAGAGATAGTACAGAGGTTAGTTAACATGCTGACCTTACATATGACTGACCCTGGTTGATTCCTGGCACTAAACAATCCCCTGGGCATTGCTGGGAGTGACTCCTATGCATAGAATTAATAGGAGCCCCCCAAAACTGTAGGGTATGGTCCCAATCTTCTTTCTTCAAAAGAAAAAGTTTGTGTTTTCACTGGTTGAGTTATTTATTTTTTAACTTATTTTTATTCCTTCTTTTTAACCTATTTTTTCACCTATTTAACCACAGTTGTCCAGAAGCCCCCTCCCCAAAAGCCTTGACCACTGTTCCCAGTAATCATTAAAATTGTTTGTTGGTGTCTCATTCTATTGGAGAGTCACTACATCCCAGCTTGGGGTGCATGATTTCTTTCTTTTACTTTTCTTACATCATTTTGGAGTTACCCACACATCTCAAAGCAGAGTGCATCATTTATTTCTCTTAATTTATGGGGTCACCTCTTTGTCTTTACTCTCATCTCTCCTACACAATGCTTCTACTATACACATATTCACACACACACACACACACACACACAAATGCATGCACGCACACGCAAGTGCTCTCACACACATATATGCTCACACACTCACTCACTCTCTCCCAAGGCTGTGGGTGTGGATGGATCCACAGTGTCAGTGTGTGTAGGATACTGGGAAAGTTGTTTCAGTCTTCTCAGAGCCCTGCCGTTCCTGCTCTGAGCCAGCCCCAGCTCAGCCCACAGCAGTGTTTATTTGATAAAGAATCTGCTCAGCCAAGCCTCCATACACCCCAAGTTCTGCAGCACAGTCCTGACTTTTTCCCTTCCCTCCCCATAACCTAGCCCAAGCCCCTTTAAGTTAAACATAACTAAGATAGGGTCAAGGGGAGAGAGGAAAATAAACACAGAAATTGTCATACCATTAAGTCATCTGATTCCTTCGTGTTGAATATAGCCATCATAACACATGCCATATTTCCTATTTCCCTTCCCTGTGAAACACCCCTCTCTATCCCATAGGAGAGCCCTTAGTCTAGATCACCAAGACTTCAAGAGCCAACTCTGCAAGAGTTGGATCCTGAGGGTGGCACAGACCTCATTGTGTCCTCCAATGCTGACCTTCCAAAACCCTGACTTACAGGTCAAACTGGCCCATTTCAAAGATAACCAATACCAAGGCAAAATAGAAACAGACTGTCACACTCCTTCCTCTGGGATCCCTGTCAAATTTCTTCCTCTGGGGTTCATGTTAAACAGTCCTAATCAATGCATCCCTTCTCCCCATCAAACCCAGATGTGTTCTTCAAATTCATTCAATACACCTCTCCACCAAACTAATTGACTGTCATCATGCCTTCAAACTAATTGTTGTCAGGGATTTGTGCCCTTAACAGCACAACCAGTTCAGATTCTGTGAACGCATGTTGGGAGCTGCAAAGTCATGTCTCTGCTCAGAGGTAACTCTCTTGAAGGCTCTGAATAGTTAACAAAAATAGATCCCTATATGGTCCCTCCTCACTGTTCTTTGCACTTGAAGAAAGAAAAGCACCCAAAAGGTTCTGAGATTATACCATGGTGTCCTGTGGATAGGGTACAAATCCTAGTCTCGCCACTTCAATGTGATCTTGGATATCCTTTCTGAACTTCAGTGTCTCCATCTCAGTCTTAACCAGGGACCTTCAGCAATGTGTAAAAACATTTTGATGATCAAAACAGGAGAATGTATGAGGGGTTAGGAGGGATTGAAAACCCCAGGAGTCCACTGGGGCAAATGCCACATTGTGCACGTTGTGTTAGAGAGAATTGCAGAGCTGGCAATGACTTCTAAGAGTCTAGGTGCCCGTTGTGGTTTGAATTGGACCAGAAGTTGCACTTTTAGGAAGTTAATACTGTTTTGTTATTATTTCTATTTTATGGCTATGAAGCCCTGGAATGGCTTCTGCCTGAGTGGGATTTACTTGTAAATCAAGAATAACTGAGTGAAAAATGAGGATTAGAGCATAGTTCTAAGAGAGAAGTCAGAGGCATCAGTGCATGAACTTTATACTGTTTCGTGTGTGCAGAGGTCTTTCAGGCCAACTTCCTGGTTCACAGATGAGGCTGTCTGATATGAATTTGATGAGTGCAGGCATTATATTATCACCTGAAGAAATTCTGCTGCTTCAGAATCTATTGTATAAAGTATGTGTATGCGCACGCACTCCAGGACACAACTTTCTTAATTTGGACTTAGAATCCTTTCTTCAGTAAATGTACATGGGGTCCCCACTCTGCCTGAGCACAGAGGGTTCCCCAGGGCAGTGAGCACAGGATCCAGAGCTGAGCTCTTACCTCAGCATAGTCAACCACCACCTGCCCAGTCACTCCTTCATTCATTCATCACAGAAACATTTGATAAGTCCCAATAGGAACTGAGCATTGTTCTAGGTATTTAGTCAGGTTAAAACCTCTTCTCTTCAAAATGCCCATTCAGGGTAAATCTAATAATCCCTAGTTGACAGATTTAAAAAAAATAAAATGAACAACTGAGGGCCAAAATAGTGAAGTCAGTAGTTGTTTGTGATCTCACATCCAAAAGGGGACAGAGCTGGGTAGAGTTCTCAGCCCTGCCACTCCCTCTCCCTGGCTCTCTCCTCCTCTTCCCTCCTGGGTCTTCAGGCTCCCCTAGGAAAATTGCTCTCTAAGAACGCTGAAGAGCTCTGGGCCTCGCCTGGCTCCAGAGCTGTGACACGGGTGTTTCATTAAGCTCTTTACAAAGTTACCTGGTTCCACCCTTGAGAGATACCTAAGTGCCAGCCTCCCATGACAGAGGGGAAGCCCAACGGTTTTGGGGCCCTGGCAATGCTGGCCAAGAGCCAGCTGTCCCCAGACTTACACTGTAAACCAGGCCTGGTGGTGTAAGCGGAGCCTGGCAAACACAGAAGGGATGATAGAAGCCCGGCAGTCAGGGCAGAGCAGGGTTGGAAGAGCTATGTGGGGGGATAGTTTACCTCTGTGCTCTTGCTTTGTTCGGTGAGAAAAGTTCCTACTGTCTCCTTATCAGATGAATCATCTTTGGAGTTTTGTCACCTCACCTCTATGCTGAACCCCCCAGAACTCCTATGTGAGAGGTTTTGATGCAGTCAGGCCCCACTGTATGCAATAAGCCATGCAGTGGTCCTCAAACTATGGCCCGCGGGCCACATATTGTATTTGTATCTGTTTTGTTTCTTCATTGCAAAATAAGTTATATGCAGTGTACATAAGAATTTGTTCATAAGTTTTGTTTTTACTATAGTCAGACCCTCCAATGGTCTGAGGGACAGTGAACTGGCCCCCTGTTTAAAAAGTTTGAGGACCCCTGCATCAGGGAAATAAAAAGTGCGGCCCAGGGAGTTTCAAAGTTCCCAGTTGTTCCCTGTCAGACATCACTGAGGACCACAAAAAATCGGCTCCCTCTGAGCCCTGCAGCCTCATTTTTCTGCTCAAGGTAGAATGCTAGATATCTCCTTACAACAGAACTGACATGTGTCCCAATAACCCATGACAAAGTTGGTGGTTAGAGACAAGCATTTGTTACATCTCAAGATTTTATGAGTCAGGAATTCAGGTAAGGGGCAATTCTTTAGTTCCATGTGGTGTGACTGAGGTTATTTGATAAGCCTCACTCACATTCCCAGTGGTTTGGTAGGGATGACCAAGAGCCTGTGCCCAACTGGGCCTGCTCCTTCTCCACCAGTAGTGGGGTTTTGTGTATAATTTTACCAGCCAAGGCAATAAGATCCTGCCCTGGACAAGCTTCTTTTGACTGTAAACAGAAGCTTGGGGTCAGGCAGGCATGCATTCGTTCTTCTGGATTCTCATGACCAAGATGATAACAGAATCACCTGGATTCAAGGGAAGAGGCTCTTGACCTCACCCATTGAGGAAAATTACAAAGAATGGACAGCCACCATTAAAGTATTATGGCTTGGGACATGCCATGTCTCCTAAAGCCATAGAAGGGTCAGCAAACAGAACCTTCCTTACATTTTCATGTGTACTACAGTCCTCACTGAATTAATTCAGAACCTTTGTGGTGCCGTAATCTTTGGGGAATATAGAAATAAGCTATTTATCCCCCTTCAGGAGGTCACCACTGCTCTGGGAAAACAGCCCAGACTCCCTGGAGGACAAAGTGAATGAACTAGGAGACTCCAGAAGGAAAATAGAGCTCATACTTGGGGGACTGGGTGGTCAGGTGGATCTGAGCTGCATGTTAAAGATGAACTATAAGAACTTATGGGTTATGGAATGCCTGTGGGTGCCAGGTACTGATGATGAGGCAGCAGGGCCCAGGACTAAGCCTTGTCCAAGAAGCTGCCGTGTTGATTAAGAAAGACTACTTCTAGGCCAGGTCATAAATAAATAAAGAGCATAGTTTCGCATTGTGATAAAGGCTATGAAAGAAAAGGAAGTGGGAGAAAGGGACTGAGAACAGCTGAGCTGGGGGAGGCTGATATAGGTGGGGAATCAAGCCATTCCCGCCCCAATGACACTGGAACAGGGATGTGGCTGGTGCAAAAATGCCTTCCAGGTAGGATCTGAGACCCCTAATGTAGGCAAGTGGCAACCAGGGACAAGGTCAGGAGATGGCTGCCATTACAGTTCTGTGAAAGGCACAAGGGAAAAGCCCGTGGTGATAGACTGTGTTTGGTGAGGTTGGAGATGGCAGGGTTGGGATGCAGGCTGGAAACTTGATTCACAATCAGTCCTCCATGGGAATAGGAGCTGAAGAGAAGAGGTGCAACAGAGCCAGTAAGGAAGGTTTGGGGAAGAGAAGTACAAGTAGGAGAGAAACTGGATTTGGGATTATCTGAGAGGACCTGGAGCACCTTGCTGAGGAACCAAGGTTGGATGTAGGATTTGAGAAAAACCCAGGGTCTGCACATGAAGAAAGTCCAGGGGCTGCCCTTCCCTGAGATGATGACCTGGTGGCAGAGAGTGACTGTCCAGACACACAGCACTGGTGAATTATAGCTTCAATTGTTCACAAAGCTGAGAGGGGATGGGATGTGACTACAGCTGTTATTTGTTTGTTTGTGGGTCACTCTCTGCATGCTCCTGTTTCTGAACTCAAGATCACCTCTAGAAGGGTAACATGTGGTACCAAGACTACAACCTGGTTTGACCACATACAAGACAAGTGCCCTGCCTGTTATACTATCTCTCTGACCCCTGCAGTTACCCATTTGAAGTGTGCTTGGCAGGCCCAATTCTCTTGGCAATTGGACAAACCAAAGCTCTGAATTCCCTGCCTAACCCTGCAGGTTGCAGAAGCAGAGTCTGAATGTAAACTGTGTGTCAGATCAACCCCATCTCCATGCCTCCTGCCTGCATTCTACACTTATGTATCTACCATGTTAAATCCCACCCACTACCCTGGGGAATAATATTAGGCAGGGTTTGGAGGCATTTTTGGTTGTCACAACTGGAGAATGAACCTGGATCTAGTGGGTAGAGGCCAGAGGTGTATGTGATTTAAAAAAAGGCACTGGGGTCAGAAAGCCCAAGTTATAGGGGAGAAGGACAAGTCCAGGTAGGCCACAGGATACTGTGTAGTGCTGAGAGATTCCAGCAGGTGTAAAGAGCCAGATGAAGGGCCTGGATGCCGCTCTGTGGGGAACAAGCAGACCTGAGGATGGGAGCAAGAGACAGATTCCCTTTCCTCATCTCTGCTCAGGAAAACAGCAGTCAACATTCTTCACTGGAAGGAGAAGTGGCAGAGGGCCAAGGAGAGCCCTTTCCTGGGCTCTAAATTTTAACATGAGCAGAGCCACGAGCCGAAGAATGAGCCAACGATGAGGCAATTGTGACCATGTCAGGATGAATCCAAGCAGAGAGTTTGCATGAATGACTATGTGCAGCCTGGGTTGAGCAGGTCAGGGCTTGCTGGCCTTCAGAAGCTGAGTAAAAATGTACAAAGCACTTCCACCCATCAGCTGTTTATCCCCCTGGCACCACCTCCAGGAGCAGCCACATCCCATCATTGATGAAAAGTGGACACACTCACGTATTAAATGGTAACCCTGGGAGCTGCCCCTTGAACTGAGAAAATACTCCCCAACATTGTTTTTGTTTTTGTTTTTTTAATCTTGGTTAAGCTTAGGGAAATTGTAATCATTGCTGTCACTTATTGAGCATTAAATATTTTCTGGGTATCAGTCTAAACTTTACATATATTATTAATTCACTCATTTCCACAGGACAAAGGTTAAGTAGTGCCATTTATCAACTTCACTTCACAGATGAGGACACTGAAAATCAGAGAGGAAAATCACAGGCCTGAGGTCACATGGCCAAGTTAAGACTCAAATACAGATTGTGCACCAAGGAGCTCAACTACTGTCCCACCAGAGATGGGAGCTTTGTGGGAAGGAGAAGGCCCAGCCAGATGGGCAATACCACACCATTCCCAACACTTCTCACAATAGCTTTCAAGGGAAGATTAACACGCTGGGGCTCTTGGGAACCAGGGACAAAGTGGGCAGTGGGGAGGGACCAAGGAAGAAAATACAGGACACATTCTTGGCTGGAGGCCAGTTGAGAAAGTTAAAGAAAAGACCACGAGAATTCTCCTTTGGGGGCCTGATACATTTGCAAGGTGTTGTCTTTCTACTGGACTGTATTTGCTTTGCCAAACTGGAAATGTTTTCTGAAATCCCACAGCCGAGGAGTTGTTTGTCAAGGGCTGTTTGTCAAGGGACTGGGGCCAGAACAAGTGGGGAAGGTGTGGGACTGAGTCTGCATATGTCCACTCCTGGAATCATTTGCCTGGACAACAGAGAGCAAGAGAAAGGAGACAGAGAGAGAGAGAGAGACAGAGAGAGAAGACAGAGAAAGAGAAAGAGAGAGAGAGAGAGAGAGAGAGAGTGTGTGTGTGTGTGTGTGTGTGTGTGTGTGTGTGTGTGTGTGTGTGTGTGTGTGTGTGTGTGTGTGTGTGTGTATGTATGTGTGTGAAAAACACTGGGTTGGGAGTCAGGAGAAAAGAGACAATTTGGACCTATTTCTGGTGTTTCTCCTTCCCTGGCCCTATCCTGGATCACATGTATCTATTTTACCTTCCCTCTCCCTTGGGCATATTATTAATTTCTCAAACTTCATACCATTCAAAACCATCCTCAGATCCCCAGACCAGTAAAAGATGCTCAGCTAGAAAATGCATGATCATTCAGGCTTCTCCTTGGTTCCCCCTGCCACATATTCTATGTGTCAGCACCTCCTGTGGCTCTACTACCTAACTGTACCTGCTGGGCTATAAAGGTGGAACAGCCAAGAGGGCATTTGCCTGCATATGGCCATTTCAGGTTCAATCCCCGATGCTTCATATATGCCCTACCAGAAGTGATCCCTGAGCAGAGAGTCGAGCGTGACCCAAGAAACAAAAAGCAAAAACAAATTCTACCCTGCTTCTGACCACTCCCCCCTACAACCACCACGGGCCCAAAGCCCAGTCACTTCTCAGCTGCAGAGCTGAACACCCTGGCCCCCCCACAGTGTACCTGTTCAATGGCTGGGTGGAAATCAGATCATCTGCCCTGCTCAGCACTTCCTGGTGGTTTCCCATCAGACTTGGAGCAAATGTCCTATGTTCTATCATGACTTGGGTACTATCATAGACATAGTACCATGACATAGAACATTTGTAGTATACTCCTGTCACCTTGCTCTGCATCATCATATACTCCCAGCACTCGGACCTGGTATCTGTGTCTTCTGCTGAATGGACTCTGCCATCTAGATTGTTCTCCTCCCACAACTTTTCATGGCTCCCTCCTTCCTGAAACTCACAGCATCCACTTAGTGCCAGCTCTTTAGAGAGGAGCCCTATGACTACCCTGATCCAAGGTTATCTATCTTCTTTATACAATGTTCTTCATAACATGCATTGTATTTTGAAATCAGGAGTTACTGTTTGAAATCCTTATAAAAGTAACTTCTTGAGAGCAAGGACTGATTGTCTCTCAGTCCCTGCTGTGTCCTCAGTGCTGGGAACTGTGGCCAGCTCACAGCAGGGTCCTGCACCTCTCTGTTTCTGGAATGAAGATGCCTGCTTTGTCATTCTCATCAGTCAGCAGTCAGCTGTCTCCTCTGACTCCTCTTGAGTGTTCTATGAGACATCTGGCTTCATGTGAGGCCCCTTCCTCCTCTAATGCTATCTCTGACTCACTTATTCTCAGGATCATAAGAGGCCAGGTAGTAGATTTATCAAAAGCCACAGAGGAAAAAATGATGGCTAGAATTTTCATGGGATACAAAGGATGGAGGAGGACATGGGCTAGAACTGGGAGAGGATTGTTTGAGTTCTGCACCTTGGTCACTGCCTGCTGTGATCTTTGACCAAGAAGTTTGCTCCTTAAAGGTTCATTTTCCTCTTCTATATAGTGGTTACGTCTTCCAAGCCCTATGTACTCTGCAAGGTCAAAGAGAATCAAACAAGAACACATTCTGTGGGCCAGGATTTTATTAAGTACACAGATAAGGAAAAAAAAAAAAACAATCTTTACTGTGGCAGGAAGGGGGAGGGGGTGGTGGCATGGAGAGTGGCTTTTGCTTTCTAGAGGACAATCACACAGATAAAAGTGTGCTAACAAAGAGCAAGGGATCAGAAAGAAAGCACAGGGTTTAAAATGCTTGGGGTTTGACCCAAAAACCAAAAAAAAAAAAAAAAAAAAAGTTGCCTTGCATTGTCTGTCCCGGTTTGATCCCTGGCACCACATATGGGTCTCAAATACTGCCAGGAGTCACCTCTGAGTACAGTAGTGGTACTTCCATCAAAAGAGATCAAGGAGTGAGTGTGAGAGGTGTGGAGGGAGGGCATTCAGAGAATGCCTAGTATAAGGGATGGGTCCAGGAAGACTTCCCTGAGGAAGTGTCACGTGGGCTGAGAGGTGAGGAATAATCCATATTGATGAGATAGAGGAGCAGCAGGAAGGTTGGAAGGGTGTTACAAGCACAGAGTTCAGCTGAGGTGGGAAAGGACATGGAAGAAAGTGGGAACTGGAGAGAACTGACAGCAGACACAGAGGCAGGCGCAGCAGAGGGAGACACAACAGGCAGAAGTCAAAGCCCCAGGGTCACATGGGACCTGGAAAGGATTGGCTCCTGGTCTCAGAGAAGTGTAACCCCAAAGGGCAATTGGGGAGTTTGAGAATAAATACACAGTTTTTATTTTGAAAAGACAACTGATAATTGTTAGAAAAAGAACTAGAACAGCCCTATTGCTTACAGCCCAAGTCCTCTGAAGAGCCGAGAAATGAATCGGAGAGGTGTCTCAACCTTGTGCCCAGGGAGGTATTTTTTTTTTCTAGTTTTGGGCTCACACACTGCATTGCTCAAGGCTTACTCCTGACTCTGCACTCAGGGAATCACTCCTGGCACTCAGGAGTTACTCCTGGCAGGTACAGGGGACCATATGGGATGCCAGGATTTGAACCAACATTGGTCCTAAATTGGCTGGTTGCAAGGCAAATGCCCTACTGCTGTGCTATCTCTCTGGCCCCTAGTGTGATTTTTTTTTTTACTTTCTTGTTTCTTACACCAAAATTCTTCAAAGTCTGTTACATTTTATTTGCTTACAGCAATGCAATAAATTTTTCATTTGTTTTGGGTTACACCTGCGGCACTCATTGGTTACTATTGGTTCTGTGCTCAGATATTACTCCTGGCAGGTTTGGGGAGCCACATGGGATATTGGGGATAGAATCCGGGTCGACGTCATGCAAGGTAAATGCCCTACCTGCTGTGTTATCAGTCCAGCCTGCAATGAATATTAAAGTGATCTTTTACTTTACTTTTTGTATTACAAAAAATCTTCAAAATCTGTTGCACTTTGCTTATTTACAGGATATTTTAGCACCAGCTAGTCTTCTTTCTCAAGCTTAGTAGACACAGTTAGCTAGTTAGGGGCTCCCCAATTTGACAGCACAGTTTAGAGCCTCCTTCTTGGGTTTATATCACAGTGGCATGTTGTCAGAAACCAATCTGACAACTAGAGGAAGGTCATTCATATTTATATTTTTCATGACATTTTATAGTGTCATTATTCCAATTAATATTCAACAATGTCTAGAAAAATTATTTTCACATTAAAAAGTCCTAAATCTAGGACTGGAGAGATAGTACAGTGTGTAAAGTGCTTGCCTTACATGTGGCCAACCTGGGTTCAATTCCCAGCATTCCATATGGTCCCCAAAGCACTGCCAGCTTTGATTTCTGAGTGTAAAGCCAGGAGTCATTCCTGAGCATCTCCAGGTATGCCCTTCATCAATTTTTTTAAATTAAAAAGTCCTAAATATGGGATCAGAGTAACAATACAGCTGATAGGGAGTTTACTTTGCATATGTGGGACCTGAGTTTGATCATCGGCATCCCTTATGGTACCCTGAGCACTACCAGGGGTAATTCCTGAATGCAGAGCCAGGAGTAATTGCTGAACATGGATAGGTGTAGCCCAAAACAACAAAAACATTTTTCTGTACCTTGCTGCTATACCTGGCCTCAGAGTGGAAGGAGGAATCCTGGGCGTCATTCATCCTCTTCTCTCATCAATGTCACAAACTTTTTAACTTGATTCCACCCTTTTTGTAGTAGACTGGATTTTACAATATATAACAATATATATAACAGCCTCTGGGTGAAAGAGCTTTTAATACTTACCTTATTGCCTCTAAAAATAAATTAATAAGATGTCCCTCCCCAAAACTTAAAAGGGACCGTCATTTTGTGGCTAATAAAACACTGCCTACATTGATAAGAACTCTCATGTTTGGATACTTTCCACAGGCCCGGTGGCTGTGCCTGATAAGTGTGATATCCTCCTACACCCAATTTGGTGAACAGTGTGATTGTCCTCATTTTACAGAATAGGAAACTGAGATTTAGATCGAGTCAAGATCAAAGACATGTATTAGTAAGAGTCTTCACTGGAATTTATGCTTAGATTTTGCATTGAAATTTATGTTCGTTGATGTGACTGGACTGTTTCGCAGTCTAAATGAAACTATAATGTGGTCCTGAGCAGCTTCCAAAGTCCAGACTGGCAGATTAGTGAGTTTTTCCTTGCAGTAGGCAGGTAGGAAAATCTCTCCAGCCTGTAAAGCACACACCCGACTTTGAATGCACCCACAAAGCTGTCAAAATTGCCAACACTTCCATTTTGGCCTGTGCCACAGAGTTGATAAGAATTTTCCTTTGGTTTTGAGGCCACACCCAATTATGCATTGGGATTACTATTGGCTTTCATGAATCACTCCTAACAGGCTTGGGGGACCTTATGGGATGCTGGGGATCAAAAGCAGGTTGGCCATCATGTGTAAGACAAACTCCCTATCTATTGTACTATTGCTGTGACTCTGGATTGAGGAGCATTTTGAATATCACTTTGGGTAATACAAGATTTATGGCTTGGGAGATTATCATGAGTTAACTCACCAAATGATCTAATATTCTTCCTTCTTTTCAGAACAGTTATCTGGACAATTGTTAGATAATTCAATGAGCTCCAGAAAGGCTAAACACAGAGCCTGAAAGTCCTTTGCCCATGGCTGTATCTTATACTTTTACTATGTCATTGCTAAGTTGGATCTGCCCTTTCTAGACTCTTCTATATTACAGAATTTCTTAAAAGGTGCTCAGAAGCACTTTAAAATCAAGAGATGCCACATTATTAATTATAAAAATTGAGGTCAAGTAAATTTGGGAAGCTGAAGCTACTTGGATTCCTAAAGTAACAAAACACTAAAGGGTGTGAGAAGACTTGCAGTCTAGAAACTCAATTGGCATTGTTTGTTTCCAACTCTATTTGGACTTATCGACTAGATTCTCTTTCTCTGTAGGGAGAGTCAAGTGGGTGGGTAAACAATGATGTGCAACCTCCAGATTTCACATTGGAAACACCTACTGTTTCCAGCTTCAATTTGACCAAGTGAGGATGGTCAAATTAATGAGAGACATGTGTGTATATGTGTGAGTGAGTGTGTGAGATAGAGAGAGTACGTGCATGTGTATTTCTTACTTGAAAGCTGGCCCTGAGAGTCTTTTCCCAACATTTGAGCATGGACTTGCAAATTGTGAACTTCCATGAAATGTGAGCACCTATGAATGGAGACTCTTTTCCACGAAATATGAGCAAGTTCACACATATATGTTAACTCTTTTCCATAATATGTGAGTGAGCTCACATGTGTGTAGTTCCTTTCCCCTGCTGTGTGAGCTCACACGTGTATAGACCCACTCCTGTGATGTAGAATCTCACACCGGTGCTCCTGCAACTTCCTAGACTCCATCATCTTTCTTCTGCCTAGATGCTGATGCTGCCTTGCAGGCAGGCAGTGAAGTGGAGACCTACCACCAAGGAAGGCTTCCTTGAGGAAGGGAGTGTTGAGCCAGCCATTTAGGAGGGGTGGGGCCCAAAGGGCAGGGAGGAGGGTGGAGGTGAAAATGCCACACCCCTGGAACACTGGCACCTTCCAAACCATGCAGCACCCTGTCAAAGTCAGCTGTTGGCTTTATGCCCTGGCTTTTCGCCCTCCTTCATTCCCCTCCCTCCCTCACTCCCTCCCTCCCAGGGCCAGAACAATCTCCTGAGTCAGCTTTGGGCTCAGACCCCTTCCAGCCCAGGACAGAGACCACTGTCTTAGGACAGCAGGGTGCCCGCTTCCTCACCGTAGAGGCTGCAACTAACTTTCCTGCAAAAAGGGACAGAGCCTGAGAGATGGTGTTTCTTCCACTCCAGCCCTGGGGAAAGCTCAGGTGTAGCCTCTCAGCCCAACCTCTCCTTTGCCCAGTAGAGAGATCAGAAGTCATGTGAGTGGAGCTAAGGAAGGAGCTGAATGCGAGCATGGGAAACACAACTCAGGCTAAGGGAGCTTGGGGGACCCCCAAGCCCACTGGAGGCCTAGGAGTGAGGTGAGCTGGGAGCAGCAGGGGTGTGAGAGATAGAAAAAGGCAGGCACCCAGCCTCTCCTTCATCCCAGCCCAGGGGAGCGGTCTGGATCCCTCCCTCTCAGCTGACAGGGCAGGGCCTGGAGCATGCAGGGACCTGGAACCGAAACTCAGCAAAGACTAGACTCAGCCCAGGGACCCTCGCCCAGGCGGAACCCCGGATTCCCTTGGAGCTTCCCCGCCCAGAGACTGTCGCCCCAAGAAGGGGCTGGGGAGGAATCACAGACCAATGGCAGAGAGGAGAGTTTGCTGTCAGTCAGAGGTGTTTGCTGAGCACCTGTTACGCTTCAGGCCCCAAAGTTGGTTCCAGAACACACACAGTGGGACAGAAACTTGCATCTTGCAGGCTGTGTGGTCTTGTCATGTCCCTCAGCCTCTCTGAGCTTCAGCTGTAACCGGGGGCTCTGAATGCCCCCATTTAGCTGTGAAGATCAACTGGCCTAAGCTTCAGTGTGTAGAACCCTATTAAAAGTAGCAGCTTAGGCGGGGGCTTTGCTGTGTAGGTTCTTTTAGAAAGGCTCACTGCATCGGATCAATCCTTGGCTTTCTTCAGATTCAGAACGCCAGTACCCCCTGGCTGACCTCTGTAGAGCCTGCCCTATGCCTCTCTGGCCCTCAGTTGCCTCTGCTCTGAAACTGGATCCAGCTCTTGGCTACTTCCTTGGTAGTCCGGTGAGAAAGATTCTAAGACCATTAAGAAACCCCCAGGGACAGAGAAGAGGCAAAAGTAGCATTGATTTTCAAACTGCAGGTCATGAGTCATTGTAAGTTTTGAAAGCAATGGAGAAGCATAAATCAGAATTTTAAAAGGGCAAAAAGAAAGAACACCAGGTTGTATGAGGTACTTTTCCTGCGTAAATTTTGTTCCATGTAAATATTGGTAGAGGCTTGTTTACTGTGTCTGAATATAAAATGTAATTCTTGTTTGTTTGTTTGTTTGATTTTTTTTTGTTTTAATTGGGGACACCTGGCAAAGCGTTCAGGGGCTATCTCTTGTTTTGTACTCAGGAGTGACCCTTGGCAGTCTTCAAGGACCACATGCAGTGCTGAGGATTTGAACCAGGGGGAGCACATACAACCCTGTATTACCTCTTCAGCCCCTACTAAGTGTACTTCATACTGTGGATGCAAAACCACTAGAATGATGAAGCCTTCTACTCAGAGTCTGAGTTTGAATCTCAACTCAGCCTCTTGCAGATGGTTCCCTGTTGGGAGGATAACTATAGCTCTCTGTCTTCTTTGTCCATACTCATAAAGGGGATCAAAGTAGCCCTCTTCCTTGTGAGGGCCACCAGTGGCTGCCTGGCAGTGAGACCATCAGTCACCATCAGTCGTGGCACTGACCAGAGTGGCACTGCGAGGCATCTCTGAAGAGGGGAGACGGAGCAGGTCAGCTTAGGAATCAGGGAGAAGAGGAGCTGGACCTGGCTACCTTTCTCCCAGTGCTCTCCTTCCAGAGTACCTATAACTCCCTGGGGTGGCATGAACAAGGACCTGAAGCAGAGTTCCTAGCAACACGCTTGCCCCCAGAACAGAAAAAAAACAAAGGTGTTCTACAAATGAACTGTGTGAGCAATACTAAAGTGCTCCAGAGATGCCAGACTGGGGTCACAGACTGAAGGGGAAAAGAGAGCTAGGTGCCCTTGGCCCCAGGCAAGGGTTAATCATGACACATGCACAGACGCCCAAACCACACACTGGCGTTTTGTTCTCAGGCCTTCCCTGGACATTGAAAATTCCCATACCACCAAGTGTTTTCCATTGTGATATATCAAACAACCCCCAAATCCACTGTAAATCCTCATCAGCAGGATGAACTTTACTCTCATCCATAGAAGGCAGAAGTGTGGTCTGTGCGTATCCCGTGGGCAGGCCTGGTGACTGCTTGTTGGGTTGGTCGCACCAACATCTCCAGCTGCCTCTTCTGCAGCAAATGAGCATTGTTTTCTCTATGAAGGACAAAAAGACTGTTTTCATCAACCAAAATAAAAACTCCCCACCTAAACTGACTCATGCCTCCTTCCCGGACCCACGCGTGGGTTGAGCCCAGGCCGCCTTCCACTAAAGCCTCCAGGTGTGTCCTTGTGGTTTGGGGCACCAGAGCCCTGAGATACAGCCTGCTTTTTTCTTTCTTTTTCTTGTTTGCTTGGTGTGACAGCCCTGACCTACTGGTGGCGCTTTGAAAAATACACACACGCCACAGATTGCAGCTCTCACACATGACAGGGTGGAAGGCAGAAAGGAGTCTGAGTCATGCCAAGTTTTACTATGCAGTGACTCCTAGTATGTCCTGTATATAAAACTAAAGCCAGGAGGAGTGACAAAGATTGGGGGGCAGATATTCTCTAAGCCTTGAATGCCAAACCAAAATGGGGTCCAGGTGGGCAAGGGCTTTAGAAACTGCTTCACAGTGAAATAGCCCTTCCCAGAGCCTTCCCATGAGACTACCTTATTTGATGTGTTATGCATGTGTATGTGTGAAGTACCTGCATATGTGTACGTGTGTACATGTGTGTACAGATGTGCTGTGTGTATACGTATGTTGGAGGAAGCCAGAAAGAGATGCAATTTGTCCAAGAAAGGGATATAAAGGCTAAGAATTGAATGTATACTGAGTGTTAGGCATGGGACAAGATAAACCCAGATGGACATTAAAAATAAAGCCCCCTTCCAGGATGATGCAGTTTTGTGGGTTACCACAGGTATCCAGAAAGCCCTTACTCAGAACCTCGACTACCCATCCCTTCAACACAGCACATTGTTCTGCATTATCTCACCCTCCTGCAGGGAGTCCATAGGTCTCACTTCCCACCTGGTCTAGTCCCAATCTAGGCATGGTGCCTGTTATGGCAGGTGCTCACAGGTACTCAGGGAAGGCCTGAAAATGAAGACCAATGAAGTTTGGAGGGGGCATGACTGAATGTGCCCAAGGTCAGCGGACCCAGACTCCTTTTCTTTTTTTGTGGTGGGGGAGGGGGGTCACACCCGTCGGTGCTCAGGGGTTACTCCTGGCTATCTGCTCAGAAATAGCTCCTGGTAGGCACAGGGAACCATATGGGATGCCTGGATTTGAACCAATCACCTTAGGTCTTGTATCAGCTGCTTGCAAGGCAAACACCGCTGTGCTATCTCTCCGGCCCCACAGCCTCCTTTTCTTTCTGTCTGGCCCATGAGTCAAGTGCAGGCACCTTCTGGAATCCTCATCTCTTTCTGTTCTCTATCTGCAGAGAGCAACTGGTCCACCCCACATCATTTCTTGCTCTGAAGAGGAGAAATTGGGGAGTGGGTTTCTGAAGAGAAGAAGATAGAACCCGACACATTGCAGGTGGCACACACAGTCTGACAAGGAAAGGGTACTGTGCATATTTGCCTTTTTTTTTTTTTTAGAAAATCAGCCACTCCTGCAAGTGTGGATGGTTTGGGAGATGGATAGGAGCCTAGGAGGCCAAGAACCATAAAGGATTAGACCCAGTGAGGAAAGCTTGTACTGGTTTGGAACTTAACTGTGCTAGGAAAACCAGGTCTATGATGACACTACTCCAGTGAAAATTGCTTCAATCTGTGGACCATGGAAGTAAATGTCAACAATGTCTCCTGCTGGATGGCATAAGCATTACACCATTACACCTTTTGATTCCCAGAGCTAAAATAAATAAATAAATAAAGGATATTGAGCATTCGACAACTACCTGAACTGCAGCTATTTTTATTGTGTCCTAGTTACTGTGCTAAGTACTTGTGTTGAATTATCTCCTAATAGTCATAACACTACTGGCTGAGGTAAAATATCCACACATCTGAGATTCATGATGAATTAATGATGTCTGCTAGGGACATTGGAAGGGGTACAGGAGCTTGTAAGTCAAGTGTGACTTCCTCTTTAACTCTTTTGTTTGTTTCCAGGCTACACCTAGCAATGTTCATGGGTTACTCCTGGCTCTGTACGCAAAATAACTCCTAGCAATGTTGGTGGGGGGGCGTCATATGGAAAGCCAGGAATCAAATCAGGTTGGACACATGAAAGGCAACCACCTTGCCTGCTTTACTATCTCTCTAACTTAATCCAACACACTGCTTCCAGTGATGCTTCCAGCAATCTCTCCAATGGGGTTAAAGTTCAATCTATCCAATGACCTTAAAGGTATCTCAAATATACCAAGTCTAAGAAAGAAATCTTGACTTGAACCTCCAAAGTCATTCTTCCATTGATCACTCCCTTTAAGTAGAAGGCATTACTGGTTTTGCTTGCCTCAGCCAGATGCTTTGCAATCTCTCTTTTCCTCTTAAACCACACATCAAATATACCAATAGATCTATTGGTTCTTCCTTCAAAATATGATCAGAATCAGTCATTGCTCACTATTTCCACACCTGCCATCATCATCATCATTCCTAAGCTAAGATGGCAGCAGCTAATTTGACACCTGACCAATCTTGTTCCTAGGATGCCACACACTATTCTCCACACCAGAGGTAGACATTGACACACACACACACACACACACACACACACACACACACACACACACACACACTCACACACACACATTGAAAAGGTCAAGTAAAGATGATAACGAAGAAATCCAGAAAAAAGATCTTCTTTTTAGAAGATTGTCTTCTTGAAATGTCTTCTTGGTCTAGCAGGGGTCTCAAGCTCAATTTACCTGGGGGCCGCAGGAGGCAAAGTCGGGGTGATCCTTGAGTGCAAAGTCAGTAGTAAGCCTTGAACATTGGGGGTTGTGACCCAAACAACTAAGACAAAACAAATCAAAAAATGATTCCTCTAGGGCAGGGCCACAAAATGCTGTACAGAGGGCCGCAAACGGCCCCCGCGAGTTTGAGAACCCCTGACACTCTAACGGAACTTGCATCATCTCTGTCAGGATCATTTTCCTTTGGTGTATGGTTCCCTCTGGTGCTCACGAGAATGAAATGCAGGTGATTATCTAAAAGCCAAGGTGAATGGGTCTGCAGGGAGGAAGCAATGTGAGGGTTCCCTGCCATTCTGCTCTCAGGGGAACTCCCTTTCAGCAAGCTTCTAAAGCTTCCTTTAGAAGCCAGAGTGTTTCAGGAGGGTAAGACAATTGCTGTTTGTTATTAAGCTTGTGCTTCTCAAGTAAACCCACAGTGGTGTAACTTTTTTCAACATATAAAACACACACACACACACACACACACACACACTCACCAAATAGAAATTTCAAAATAAGGTTTGTATGGCATCTCATGATATAAAAACATAATTGGCATGCCATCTATGTAGACAGCCACTGCACATACACACATGGCTTATGTGTGGGTATCTGGAGAATATCAGAGAGGGGCTTACATTCTTTGGCAGTTTTTCTAATTTTCTGTATTTTCAAAATACAGAAACTTTATTAATTTAGTTACTTTATTAATACATCTTCTTAGATTTCTCAGTCACGCTGTACATGTGCTTTTATTAAATTTTAATAATGAAACTAATAACATAAAGCCACTTTAGTGAGAGGTCTGGTCCTTTTCCCATGAAAGCTATAAAAGATCCCTTAGGAGTGCTGTGAGGCTTGGCAGGCCCCCAGCTGTCCTTATCTTTCTCCCCTGACTCCAGGCCTTCCCTGGGTGCCAGCTCAGATGGCCAGAAGTGGGTTCAGGTGGACTCTTAGTGGTCCTCAGGCTTCCCCCCTCCCTCCATACTCCAGGGGAGAGGTGCATGGGGAGGAGGGCGGGCAGACATCTGGCTTCCAGTTTTCTCCTTGATTCTGGAGACCAGCTCTCGCCAGGAATAGGGTTTTTCTCTCCTGTTCTTCAGTCCTTCCCTGGGCGCTAGTCTAGGTGGACTCTATAGGGGTCAACAGGCTTTCCCTCTATCTCTCCCTACACTAATGAGAATGCGCTCTGGGAGGAGGGCGGGCCGTTCTAGCACTGGTTTATGTTGGGACAGTCAGTGGAAATTTTTTCTCCTTGTTTTCATATTGATAGTATTGTATGCATATATTCTATATATCCATAATATCCATCTTGTATTGTGACCTTGATACTGCCTACAAAGCTCATTTCTAATATTTTACTGCCTCAGTCCCAACCCATACTTCCCCCCATCTTCCCATGTAGGTGCAGCTAATGACATGAAGCTCACCACATAGAGTGATAAGTGCAGTTAGAGAAATAACTACACTGAAAACTATCATAACAATGTGAATGAATGAGGGGAAAAAAAAACCTGTCTCGAGTACAGGTGTGGGTGGGGTGGAGAGTAGGTAGATCTGGGAAATTGGTGGGGGGAATTTTGCACTGGTGAAGGGGGGTTTTCTTTACATGACTGTAATCATACAACTACAATTATATTTGTTTTTGTTTTTGTTTTTGGGCCACACCCTGCGGTGCTCAGGGGTTACTCCTGGCTGTCTGCTTAGAAATAGCTCCTGGCAGGCATGGGGGACCATATGGGACACCGGGATTCGAACCAACCACCTTTGGTCCTGGATCAGCTGCTTGCAAGGCAAACGTTGCTGTGCTATCTCTCTGGGCCCTACAATTATATTTGTAATCACAGTGTTTAAATAAAGATAATTTAAAAAAATTAAAAAAAAAAAAGATCCCTTAGAAGCACTCAGTAAATAGTGAGCAAGTGAATTTGTCCCCCATCAGGAACTTCTGTGCATTCTAGTGGTCAGTGGGTACTGTGCTCACCCAAACATTTTATGCCCTAACAGGAGGAGAAGGGGAAAATGCTCAGGAGATGGAAATAGTGACATGGAAACAGGAACCCACCCTCGACTCTGCCAAAAATAAATAAATAAACATCTATTGAACAATATTCTCAGGCTGAGCAGAAACTGCAGGGTGCAGAGAAATTATATACATATGTGTGATCAGGGCCATAGTGGTAAATAAATACTCTCCAAGGTCACAGCAGATAGAGAGAGTCTAGGTGTCCAGAACAGCTAATTCCTAAGTTTATCCCCTTCAGCAGCTATCTAGAACTTCACAAAAGTTCTCTACTTTGGTGAACATGTAAATTATCACAACAATAAGAAAATAATATTGGTCTACAGACATAAATCTGATGAGACCAAAGGTTGGCAAAGATCCTGAAGATAGGATAAGTTTCAGCTACACCTACTGTAAGAATGAGATTGGTAAAAATATTAAAAAAAAAAAAAGAATGAGATTGGTTTGACTATGTTGGAGACCAATTGGCAATTTTTCATATGTGCATACTAAATATAGTGAATGAACCCTAGAACCTATTGTGGAATAAGAAGGGGACCTTCTCAGCACTTTGTTACCCTGAATACCAAATATACTCTAAACAGTTATTGCTTATACAACAGTTACATAAAGTGCCACACATCTGAACTATGGGATCATCTGAGTTGGGCAGAAGGAGGGGAATCTTGTAAACTGATTCAGAAAGTTCTCTGCCAAATTCTACTGAGTGGAAAATGCCAGAAGCAGGTTGCAGAGCTGCACGACTTTTATGAAATATCACACAGAGAAATACAATCTCATATCATTGCTGAGTTGATCATAAAAGACTTAGAAAAGTCACCCCTAAAACTTTTAGAGGGATGAGGCAAAGGAAAATGGGGAGTCTGTGTTACAAAAACACCTTCGTTCATTTCTTGTACAATTAAGAACTCATTCTTTAAAGCATAGAAATGAGATAATAAGGAGAAGGAAGCTTTCCCTCTGGCTGCTGCACACACACATCAGGCCCGCCAGCATGGGCAGTCCGGACAAAGGTGTCATAAGCTGGAAGATTCCAGATAGGAGCAGACAGGTAGCCTGGGGGTTAGGGGGTGGAAGGGGAACAGGCTCCTGCAGGTGCTTCTGTGTTCCCAGGAGGTGCAAGTTGGCCTCTGGGCTCTGGGCTAAGTCTCTGCAGGAGCTCTTCAGTCCCTGCATGCCCAGTAGCCAACAAGCCTGGGAACCACTGTCAAAAGCCTGGGGGCCTTCCCAGGCCTGAAAGGAACTGATAAAGGCAAGCTTGGAAAGAACCCAGGAAGGAAGAAGGGGGTTCTCAAGGTAAGTACAGCTTCTAACCACCTCTCCCATTCTGTGTGTCCAATCCCACGGGCATTTGGACCCCAACTGTGAATCAGGATAGGCTTAAGCCAAATTGGAATATGAGGTAATTTTTCTAAGATTAAGAGCTGAGCTGAAATCAGAAACCTCGGGCTACCTTATAAACTAGGTTCAAATCCTGGTCCACCTCTCTCTAACTTTGTGTACTTAGGAAATGATCTCTCTCTCTCTCTCTCTCTCACACACACACACACACACACACACACACACACACACACACACACACACACAATCATTGACAAGAAATCCACTTCTGGGGCCCGAGAGATAGCATGGAGGTAAGGCGTTTGCTTTTCATCCAGAAAGACAATGGTTTGAATCCTGGCATCCCATACGGTCCCCTGAGCCTGCCAGGAGCGATTTCTGAGCGTAGAGACAGGAGTAACCCGTGAGCGCTGTTGGGTGTGACCCAAAAACCACACACACACACACACACACACACACACACACACACACACACAAAAGAAATCCACTTCTTTTTACAACTTGATTAATTGCTTGGTTTTTGGCCACACCCAGCAGTGCTCAAGGGTTACCTCTGGCTTTGCACTCAGAAATCACCCCTGGCTGGCTGGGGGACCATACGGGATGCCGGGAATCAAACCAGGTCTCTTCTAGGTTGGCCACATGAAAGGCACGCCTCATCACTGTGCCATCTCTCTGGCCCCAAGAAATCCACGTTTATTTTTTATTTTTTTTAATTTTCTATTTATTTATTTATTTAGAAATCCACTTTTAAAGTGTACAGTGTGGAGCCAGGAGATAGTACAATGGTTAGAAACATACCTTGAAGGTGCCCATCCTGTGTTCCATTCCTGATACCACAGGGTCCCTTGAACGTCTCTGAGTGTGGCTTGGAAATCTTCCAACACTACCAAACATGACACCTCGGGACCTAAGCAGCATCACGTCCTCAGGCTCTTGCATTGAGTCTCCAGTCTGTTGACTAAGAACTTCCATTGGTTCTCCTGAGAGGACCATTTGGGAATCCCCATTCCCAAATAGAATTATAGGGTGTCTTATATATTCACAAAACTATACAACCATTACCACTAATTTCAGAATGTTTTTATTGCCTGAGGAAAACACCCTCACCACAATTCTCCTTATTCCAACTCCTGCAACCACTAACATACTTTTGACTCTACAGATTTGCCTATTCTGGATGTTTCATATAAATGAGTAATTTAATATGTGACCTTTATGTTTCACTTAGAATCATGTATCATTTTCCTGTTTCTACTTCATTCCTTTTATTAGACCACATATGGTTTCTTCTTTCATCTAGAGATGGAAAGTTAGGTTGTTTTTACTTTCTGGCTATTATAAAAAAAAAAATTGTGAACTTTCAGGGGCAGCTTTTGAGACCATAAGTTCTCTGTTCTGAGGTATATACTTAGAAGTGAAACTTCTGAGTCATATAATTCCTATGTTTGACATTTTGAAGAGCTGCCCAACTATTTTTGCAGCAATTGCACCAACTTACATTCCCATTAGTTAAGTTCTTAACCTCCCTGAACTTTATGTTCCCACTGGCAAAGCATCAATATTGATTTTTAGCTTATAGGCTGGCTATCAACCTAATTAGGTAAAAAGTAGGGAAAGAAGTTAGCAGGTAGTGGCCTTCAAATCCTGAAATAAAATATCTACAAGACTCAGCCTATTCCTTTCAATTTCCTTCAAATGAATGGATGTTTGAATCTACTCCTCAATCTCTCCAGCTCTTTATCTGTGTCTTGAATTTCCCTCAAAAATTGAATTAACTTTATTGTGGAGAAAAATCAATCTCAACCTTTCTCCCTCTCCCTCTCCATTCTCTCTAATAGGGTCTAATCCAAAGCTAAATAAATGCCCATATTTCAAGGACAAGAAGTTTGTGTGGCTGATCTCAAGCACTCCCTTATGTGTAAACCAGTGGATTGGAAATATGCTGTTTGTCTCCACAGCATTCATTTTGGGGACAGCTCCCCTGATCCCCTCCACATGGTTAGAAGGGCTATTTCTTGGGGGTGTTCGACTCATTGCTCCCACCCCAGGGAAGAGATGCCAGTCAGATCAGCTAGCTAGAGAAACTCATCTTCCTTGGTTAAACAACCATTGAGTCAAGGAATGGCATGTGACTCAAATCAAACCAATCCTGGTTTTTTTTTAATCTTTTGCAGAAATTACATTTTGTTGGTTTATTATTTTTATTTTGGAACCATGAGTTACAATTGTGTTGATATTTTTGTCTCAGGCATATAATGTTGCCGTACCACATCCACTCACAGAGTGCCATTATCCTACCACCAAGAACTCTAGAACTCCTTTCAGTGAACTCAATTCTGTAGAAAAACTCTCAGCATAGTTTATCATTATTTCAGGCAATTAACATCTTTTTCTCTGCTAGAGCCATCCCATAGATCACATCCAAACTTGTGTTCATTCTGGAACTCTGCAAAATTCTTTTGTGCCATAAACTTACTTGGGGTTTCTGTCCTGACCATTAATAAAGTCTTAAGTGGCACTACTATATAAAAATGGGTCTTCCTAGAGCCAGACCGAGAGTACAGTGGGTAAAGTGCTTGCCTTGCATATGACTGACCCAGGTTTGATCCTGGTGTCCCATTTATCATATTTTTTTCGCTCTATAAGACGCTCCTGACATAAGACACACATGGTTTCTAGATGCTCTCCTCCCCTGCACTCAGGCTTCAGCTCCAGGTGGCATTCTCCCCATAAGACACTTTTTTTTTTTTTGGTTTTTGGGCCACACAGGTGATGCTCAGGGGTTACTCCTGGCTGTCTGCTCAGAAATAGCTCCTGGCAGGCACGGGGGACCATATGGGACACCGGGATTCGAACCAACCACCTTTGGTCCTGGATCGGCTGCTTGCAAGGCAAACGCCGCTGTGCTATCTCTCCGGGCCCAAGACACTTCTTTTATGGGGAAAAAGTGTGTCTTATGATACAAAAAATACAGTAGTCCCTGATGACAGCCAAAAGTGATTCCTGTGTGCAGGACCAGGAGTAATTAATCCCTGAAAATTGCTGGTGTGGCTCAAAAAATAAAACAAAAATAATTAATTAAATACAAACAAAAGTGGCTGATGAGATAATACAGAGATTAGGGCACTTGTCTTGCATGTAACTGATCCAGGTTCAATCCTTGGCACCACATATGTTCCCCCAAGACCACCAGGAGTGACTGCTGAGTGATGAGTCATGAGGAAGCCCTGAGCGTGATGACATGCTACCTGACTTCTTGCTCTTATATTGAGGCTGCACCAACCCCACCCCAACATTGAACTAAAAAAACAGCAAGAATAAATAAGTGAAAATAATAATTGCTATTAATTTAAACTCTTTAGTCTCCTGGGAGCAAAAATAATGCTAAAAGGAATCCTACTTCTAGAACAAAAGAGTTTAAGATGTATTTTCTCCACCTCTCTTTCTTCCTATAACTTATTTTACCAACTGCTGATTTTCTTCTTAAATGCCAAGCCTTACCACAGTCTCCTCACTACCTCTTGCAATGTCCTTCTACCCCACCTTGTTGATCCTCTGCCAACCCTGGCAGAAGAAGAGGCTATGAATCATCACACGGGAATGTAGGCCTATTTCCTGGGACCACTTGATAATATATCTTTATCTAGGCCTATATGAGAGGCCTGGTACAAAAGTTACCTATGGTGGGAGGCAAGCAATGAGATCATACTTTCAGAAAAGATATCAAGAACTCTGAAGTATGAGTCATGTGCCAAGTTCACATTGGTAAACACTTACTAGACATTTAGTAAACTTAGCCAGCACAGTAAACAGCTAAGAATCCAGAGAGGGGTTGAGTATTTTTGGGCACATAGAATTGTCCAACTGAGTTTTGGATATTGAAGCTCTGATACTCACTCTGGTGGAATGTCTACTGTATACCAGAGGCATGAAGAGGTAGCCAGGAAAAGAGATAGTAAAGGCCACACACACAAAAATTAGTTCTAGGGACCAAAGAGATAGCACAGCTATAGAGCAGTTTGAAAGAGATAGTAAAAGCACACACACACACACACACACACACACACACACACACACACACACACAAATAATTTTAGGGGCCGGAGAGATATCACAGCAGTAGGGCATTTGCCTTGTACTTGGTTAACCCAGGACAACCAGGGTTTAATTCCCGGCATCCCATAAGGTCCTTTGAGCCTGCCAGGAGCGATTTCTGAGCTTAAAGCCAGGAGTAACCCCTGAGTGCCACCAGGTGTGGTCCAAAAACAACAACAACAAATTATTCCTAGGGCTAGAGCAACAGTACAGTGGGTAGGGCACTTGTCTTGCATGTAGCTGAGCTAGATTGAATCTCCAGCATTACATAAAATCCCCTGAGTTCACTAGGAGTGATCTCTGAGTGCAGAGCCAGAAGTTGTAATCCTTGAGCAGTTGGAAGATGTCCCCCACCCCCAAATTGATTTCTGTGAAACACAAATAAGACCTGCCAAGGAGACAAATGTGGGAGTTGGGAACTAAGTTCTCAGGTGATAAGACAGAGTCCCAAGGAATGAACTATGGAGTGACAAGCAAGAATTATCTGGAAAGGAGAGGTTGGCATAGTACATGGAAAGTTGAGATTTGGAGGTGTAGGGGAAAAGGAATAGTAAGGGGTAAGGTGAGAAGTAAAGGGATTCCATGTGGCTGACCTGGAGAACCAGAGAAGAGGAGAGCATCAGGAGGCATTCGGGGAGACCTTGTTATGCTAGCCTTTGGCTGCTGTGAAGAAATCTTGACTTTCATATTGGGGTCCAGAGTCTTTCAACACAAGCCCTACAGATCACATAAGGCATGGGAATCCAGTTTTCTTTTTTTTCCTAAGTACGCAAAAGTTCAGGTCCACATCACTGGGGTGAATGTTGCTAGGGTGCCCTTGGATCATCATGCTCAAGCTCAAAGGAATGACCTTTTTATTTTTGGAAGGACATACGTGGCAGTGATCAATCCTGGCTCTTCACTCAGGATTCACTCCTGAAGATTTGAGGACCATATGGGATACAGAGGATAGAACCCAAGTCAACAACATACAAGGCAAGACACCCACTGTACTATCTTCTGGGCTTCTGGTGGCCTTATTAAAATAAATAAATACAGACATATATACATGTAAATTGAACTCCAACGTTCAGTTATAAATTATCCATTTGAAGTGAACAGGACTTATGTGTCCAAAGCTGATTAGGTCAAGCAAACCACAGGCTTTTGTCCCAATACAGTGTTCTAGGACCACACACTAACATGGCCTGTACTGGAGGAATTTATGCCACCAAAACTGGCACCTACTACCAGGCAGGGCTACACTCTGTCCCCCTAAGGCCCTTAGAATACTTATAGCACTGCTATCACATAGCATGTTGGCTCAAGGAAGTGGTGGCTCCTCCAGCCCTTGAGAATCTTGTGTTGTGACTTCTGAAAATCAAGAACTGATGACGCTGGGCCATTTCCTTATTTTCCTGGTCTACGCTTCACCATCTGGAGATTGATAAACAGAAGTTTTAATCTCACAGAGTTTGAGCCAGACTGAGGAACAAATCCCAGCCCCATCACCAACACTAGATAAGCAATGAATCCTTTCAGAGTTATACCTGGTATTTAATCTTTTTTTTAAGCATGGAGGACATATGTGTTGGCTTAAGGGCCAACATATGGCTTAAGGGCCATTCTTGGCTCTGTTCTCATGGACCACTCCTGGTAGAGCTTGGGGAGTAGAAGTGCCTTAACCCCATATTATCTCCCTGGCCCAAATTAAGCCTTTAAAATGGGAATATTAATAACTATTTCATACGATTGTTTCAAGGATTAAATACTATAATATATGTAAACTATAATGCCAGTATACAACAAAAACTCAGTAAATGTTAATTTATTGAAAACTGATCTAGAGAGAACTCAATTGAGAGATGCTTGTTTTATTCCAGAGTGCATGAATTCTCAGTTGTTGAAAAATTTGAAAGAAGCAGCAGCATGCAGAGACTAGGTTAAGGAATTGGCTGAGATCTGGCCTGTATCCCCCAAAGCCTTTTTTTTGTTTGTCTAACTTTTGTTTTTTGGGCCACACCCAGTGACACTCAGGAGTTACTCCTGGCTATGTGTTCAGAAATCGCTCCTGGCTTGGAGGACCATATGGGACGCCAGGAGAGCGAACTGCAGTCCGGTCCATCATAGGCTAACGAGAGCAAGGCAGACGCCTTACCACTTGCGCCATCGCTCAGGCCCCCAAAGCCAACTTTATAAAGGACAATGTGTCCAAGCTTGGAGTCATCTAGCACCCTTTTATACTGATGTACCCAGGCACCCAGACATACACTTTCTTCATTTGAAATTATGAATTAGAGAGGGGGACAATATGTGGCAGATTTTGCCTAAAAGAGCAGGCATCAGATTTAGTGAAGCCAAGTGGATGGAGTTGGTGGCTAGTGAAGCCCCCTCTATTCCCTGTCAATGGGATTCTGGGTTTAGAGAAGCATTTGTCAACGTTTTCAGAGGACACGTCAGGACATTTAGCCTCTCTCCAGGGCTACTTGTTCCTTCCTCACCCTGGAGATGTGGACATGGCTTGTAGGCCCTTCAGTAGGAGGAAAGGATGGATCCAAAGTTCTGCTTGGTTTTGAACGATGAAAGCACTGATGTTTCCAGCAAGACCACAGAATTTTCTCTGTGGTTGTTTGAGTTCATAAACTTGGTCCCAGCTGATGTAAGATCACAGTTGTCACTGAGACGTAGCAGGGCCACAGAGGGCATGTGACAACAGTCGGGTACCCAGAACCTACATAAACTCTCCCAAAGGACGTTTCTTTTCTTTTTTTTTTTTTTTTTTTTTTTTGGTTTTTGGGCCACACTCGGCAGTGCTCAGGGGTCACTCCTGGCTGTCTGCTCAGAAATAGCTCCTGGCAGGCACGGGGGACCATATGGGACACCGGGATTCAAACCAACCACCTTAGGTCCTGGATCGGCTGCTTGCAAGGTAAGCGCCACTGTGCTATCTCTCTGGGCCCTAAAGGACGTTTCTTAATCTGTAAAGAGGAAGTCATATCTCTTTCAAGGAGAGACAGCAAAGAACATGTAAGAACTAAGAAGCTGGTTTGTGTTTAGAATACAAATCTTTTCTTGTAGGAAAGCAATGCAGAGAAATTACTGAAAAGCCTAGAAACTAAACATGAACAGAAAAAAATATTGATAACCACCAGAGATAACCACTACAGGCATAGTAGAATTTCCTTCCGAATCTGTAATCCATGCCAGCAGACACTTTTTCCTCATGGACCCAGAGTTGCTTGCTTGTTTTAAGTGACTTCAAAGTTTCGACCATGTTCTCTTACAATTATTGGAGAAGACAGTGCTGAGTGGTTACTCCCTGAAGTAATTCCGGCTCAGGTGACAGGGCTTTGGTGTAGGAGGGACCAAATTTTCCTTGCCACAAGTCATGAAGTTCTGGAAACTGCCACTCTCGCATGAAGAATGGAGGAATGGAGGTCACACATGAGGATTATAGTAGATAAGGGGTGAAAAAGTGCTTGTAGCTGACACATAGAAGTGTGTTAAATTGGCCTTTTAACATGCTCCTGTTAAAAAAATTTTTTTTTATCTTGGATTTTCTAACTTTTTTTAGTATGTGGTTATTATTAATAATAGTATTTTTAAAAGCTGTCCCTCTCCCTTTCCCCACCCCACCAGGCCCAGGGTTCCCGATCCCTCGCCTCGCCCCACCCCCTGCGCCCCGGGACCTGCTCAGGACAGTCACGGTAGTTTCTTCCGACCCGGCCCGGCTCAAAGGTGGCGGTGGCGTTGGAGCTGGTGGCCAGTTTCGGTCCCGCGCGCCACGCCGGGTCTTCCCCCGGGATGCCCCGACCGAGTCCCGACCGACCTGGGGCGGGCCCCGAACTGGCTCGGCCTCCCGTTGGAAGCCGGTCACGATATTTGCGGACCGGTGGGCTCCGCGGCTGAAGGCTGGAGCTGGCGGGGCCGGACCCGGGGCTCCGGCTGGGAAGGGCTGACATGGCCCGGAGCTGGCAGCGGGCCTCCCTTCTCCTGTTCCTGCTGCTGGTCGCTCCAGGTAAGGTCTCCAAACTAGGGAGCGCGCGCGCGGCCGGGCCTATGGGCCTTTAGCACCCACCCTAGAGCTAGGGCCGGTGTCTGTGTGTGTATGGGCGGGTGGGGTGATTGGGAGGGGTGTCACCACCGACACTGGGGCGCAATCGGCCTTGTGCACCTCACCACCACCACCAGGGTTTTTTCCCCCAGGACTAAAGAGAGTTTAGACCCGAGTTTTGCAATTCCTTTCCGGGAGGAAGTGAACCCAGATTCCTCTCCCATTCCAGAAGCTCCAGCGGATAGAAAAAGAAATGGTAGTTTTCAAAGAAGAGGGAGGGATAGTACAGGCATGAAGTAGCTAGCTTCCTTGCTTCTGGCCAAGCATCTCCTACTGTGGTCAGACACTCCACTCCCCCTGCCCTCAACCCCTGACTCCCACCCCACCCCACTCCCAAAAGAAAATAAATCTGCTTTGATCATAGAGATGGACAATGGGAAATGGGAACAGAACCATCCAGCCACCACTTCAGCTGAAGGATGCCCTAAATACTGGCATGTCCAGGGTAGGGATTGTATTTATACTTGAGGGGACAGTGGGACCACTGGAGGGAGGGAAGGTGAGGGGCTTCCTTCCCTGTTTCACTGACAAGCTCAATACTTTCTGTCTGTACTGAGGTATTTCACTCATAAAGGTGGGTCAATAGCCGTGGGTAAATGATTGACCATCCTGCCATTCTGCTATCTCTGAGCCCAGGGCCACAGAAGGGGAGCAGAGGGGAGTAACCTATCCCAAAAGCTGACAGTTCCTGGGAACTGAATGGGGTTTTGCGTTTAAAGTGCCAAACCAATGCCTGGCACTTTTTAGAGGCTCACTAAAGTGTCACAACCACAGGTGCTTCTCCTCTGTCATCTCAAGAGGCCTGGGGTCCATTCTGGACCCAGAAAACCTTACAAGCTCTCAGAGACAGACTTTGCCCTCCTAATAGTCACCTGCTAGCAAGTTAGGAAGCTGAAAATCATGACAACATCGATATCCTGGTCATCCAGTTCTAAGTGGAGGACAAAGGATGGGCGGAAAGGTGAGAAGTAGGAACCCATAGTTGGGTCTAAAAGACCATGGATAGGGACCAAAATCAAGAAGCATTTGTAGAACTGGCCCCTCCCATTGAGGCTGGACCATCTGTTTTCTGGACTTCCTTTGTGGCATGTGACCCTCAGTAGTTTCAAAAGACAGGACTGGAGTTGGACCCCATTCAAACTTCTGATCTGCAGTGCCCTGGAGGTAGTGAATAAATTTGAATAGGCCCCCATGAGGACCTAGAAGAAGACATGTAGAGGGAAATTCTGACTCAAAGTGAGGGGATAAGGTGCTTATGAACATATGATGATTCAGTTCTATTCCAGACCATGTGGTTCTTGGTAATCCCCAAACAACAACATATCCTCTGTCCCTCACACTGAACTGAATTAGTATAAGATCCTGGGCCTCCTGAGCACTGCTCTTATGTCACCCTCCGTAACCTCCACCAAATAATAAAATTGAGTAGGCCTGGATTTGGATTCTGAATCTACATGTTACTAGATGGGATGACCTCATGTTCCTCACTGCAATGAGATGATTATATTACCTGCTTCTAGGAGGGTGGAAGGATTAAGAGACAAAATAAAAGGCTCAAGCAATAGTATAGCAGGTTGGGCCTTTGCCTTGCATGCCCTGACCTGAGTTTAATCTCTGGCATCCCATATGCCCCTCCCCAGCCAGCCAGGAGTAATTTCTGAGCACTGCTGATGTGGCCCAAAAATAAAAGCAAAAATAAAAAAAGAGAGAGACAAAATACAGGCAACGTGCTTAGCACTGTACCTGATATATAGTAAAGACACAAAACACTGTTGTTTTTGCCATCATCATCTGTTGGATTAATCGGGTTCCATCCTATTCAGGATATCTTGTTATTCATTGGCCAAAGCACCTTTGGATGGAAGCATCCTTTGGATTGATGCCTTAGACCACCTGTTCCCTACTCCAAGTTATGGTCTGGTGCTTGTTAATAAAGTCCTCAGATTTCAAGGAAAAACTGCTTGTGGTTTCAATTTTTTCCATCACTATCTGCTATCTGCTTCTTAGGAACAGAAGAAGCCTTCTGTGTGTGGGAGTTCCTGAACTTGTTTTATCCCCTTAGCTGGGTGTGAATTATTTTCTGCATCAGTGTTTGTTTCCAGACTCATGTCTCTTCAATGCCCTAGACTTGGGGCATGAAGCTAGATACTTTTGTCTCACTCTAGTCCTACCCCCTCCTGGTGGATGGGTATTGGTATAATAACCAGTTTTGGGGGGCCAGAGAGATAGCATGGAGGTAAGGCATTTGCCTTTCATGCAGAAGGACGGTGGTTTGAATCCCAGCATCCCGTATGGTCCCCTGTGCCTGCCAGGGGCGATTTCTATCTCTATCTGAGGATAGAGATTTCTCTATCTGAGGATAGAGATTTCTGAGGATAGTAACCCCTGAGCATTGCCGGGTATAACCCCCCCACCAAAAAAATCAATTTTTGGCTTGGCACATGAAGATACCATGAGGAAGAAGCCACGAGAAGCTACTGACTTCTTGATTTCCCTGACTGGCTTGGTTTATTATTTCTTCGCCACAACTCTGTTTCTTCAGACCTGTCTGCCGAGGTTAAGAGATACGGTTTGTGGAATGATCTCACAACCTGTGGGTTTTATTTTACAACTGGTGCTCTAGCAGTGACCCAGGGACCCAAGAAGACCTCAACGATGGTGAGTGCCTTGACCCTCTGGTGACTATTCACCATGATGGCCTCCTTGAACTGGACTGAGTGTGCAGTGCCCATTACCAGATCACCAGTGTACATGGCCCATGTTCTGAACATGGCAGAAACCCACTCAGGTGGGATGCAAAGCAGGCAGTGAAGGGGCGAGAGCTGAAGACTCTGAGCAACATCCCAGAAGCCAAGGCCCACTGCCCTTCTTCCTCCAAAGGTAATTTTTGGTGAGGACCTCAATCCTCAGTCTGTAGCAGCTTATCTAGGTAATTGATGGTGTAGAAGCCAAAGAGAAAGCTTTATTTGAGGGGCACCAACAGCAGGAAGATGAGCGTGTTTTCTCCACCCAGATGCTAGCTCAAGAACTGAAGGCCTTTACATCCCACAGGAGGAGAAGATGGAGGAGAAAATGGAGGATCCAAACCCAACTGTTTTCAGAACTTCCTGAAACTTTCTTCTAGGTTAAGCTATCAATCCTATTTGCCTGAGTCATTATATTGCTGGTTATATTGTGTGTTCAACCTGTATTAGATTTTTCGTATGTAGAATTAATTAAATTAATAATACTCCTGGGTGGGGCTGGATGATGGTGTATGGATGGGAAGGCCTTTCTTGGCCAGGCCAGGTGCCTTCAACCCCTTCCAGCGGCTGGTCTGTGGGTTGAGGGTAGCGGCGAAGAAATGATTCACAGCAGTCTGATTCAGGAGACATTAGCTTTATTAAAGGCCCTAGTCACCATGTGTGGCTTCTAAGCTAAACCTTTTAAGTAGGCTCTCCACAGCTGTCCTGCATATAAAACCTGTCTCTTATCCCTCCATGATGCTTCCTCTCCTGAGGCTTCTTGCTGAATCTCCTCAGTCTCCCATCTACCCCTCATGCAACCCCTTTGTTACCTTCCACAGGCCCCTCCCAGATGTGGGAGGGTTTGACCATCAGGTAATATTAGCATTTTGCCCTAGGAGGGGGTGACAATATCTACTGTTTTGTTCTATGCCTCACTGCAAACAGAAATTTTATATCCAACTTCAGTGGTTTAATATTAGTTGCAGTTTCTGGGAAATGCATAATGTTAGATTTTAATAGTTCTCAGATAACTTAGTGAATGTTTCCCAATTGCTGCAATGTTTGATTGTGTATATTATGTAACAGCTTATTCTCAATTTTTTTTTTGTTTTTTTTGTTTTTGGGTCACACCCAGCAGCGATCAGGGGTTACTCCTGGCTCTATGCTCAGAAATCACTCCTGACAGGCTCAGGGGACCATATGGAATACTGGGATTCAAATCACCAACCTTCTGCATGAAAGGCAAACACCCTACCTCCATGCTATCTCTCTGGTCCCATCAAATTATGCCTACAAAAATGTTCAAATGTTCTTGTCCACAGAAGTTGATGTAAAAGGAACTTGGATACTAAAGACTCTTATTACAGTGCTCATTATAAGATAGCTTTAGCAAATTTATTTTCTTTCTTTTTGAAGGGGCCACACCCGGTGGTACTCAGGGATTACTTTTGGCTCTGTGCTCAGAAATTGCTCCTGGCAGTCTCGGGGGATCATGTGGGATGCCAGGAATCAAACTCAGTTCTGTCCCAGGGCAAATACCCTACCACTGTGCTATCACTCCAGCCCCTGCAGAACTATTCTTGTGATTTTGGTCACAGATGCTTATGGAAAAGGAATTGAGATGTTCTAAACTTGTAATACAATGCTCAGTGTAAAATGTTTAAGAATTTTCAAATTATGTGTATCTGCAGAAAGGATCTAATAATGTTTATGTTCAGAGAGGTCTATGAAAATGAAATTTTTACCACCAGTGTTGACCTCCTTCCATCAAAGTTCCCAGTGTGCATCCTATACCTCCACCTATAGCCCGTTGGCCTGCCGGTGAAACAGGACTCTTTTAAGTTTAGATTGTTATAGTTTGGGTCTCTTGACTTCATTGCTGTTGACTTTGTCTGTTTGTTTTTTGGGTTTGTTTGTTTGTTTGTTTTGGGCCACACCCATTTGACACTCAAGGGTTACTCCTGGCTATGCGCTCAGAAATCACTCCTGGCTTGGGGGGACCATATGAGACACCGGGGATTGAACACGAGCCATCCTAGGCTAGCACTTGAAAGACAGACACCTTACCTCTATTGCCACCGCTCCATCCCCTATTGCTGTTGACTTTGACTTGGGTATTTAGTTCTGTCCTTTTTTTTTTTTTTTTTTTTTTAATCTCCACTAATGCACCTGAGACTACTTGGCCTCTGGTCCCATCCTCTTTTTTTATTTCTTAACTTTGTAGAAAAATGCAGAAATTTGAAGTAAAAACAAAGTAATTCATGGTGCAAGGTTCTATGAAAAAGGCGGTAGCCCCTATTTAGAAGATACAGATAAAATTTTTAAATTTGGGGTGGCAGTTTGTTGTTGTTTGTTTGTTTGTTTGTTGGGAACTTATTGGGGTTTTTTTTGTTGTTGTTGTTTTGTTTTTTGCATAGGTGCAGCAAGCATTTGGGAAATACCCTTGACCTAAAAGGCAGGGTGTTCCTACCCATGAAGCATTCTGTTATAAGACCAACTTCAGACTCCAGGCAAAGTAATTGTACAACCTCAAGGTCTTTTTTTGTGGTCCCAGGAAAAGTCCTCCTCAGTCGCAGTTGTTGCAGTCAGGCTTCTGTAATTAGAAATCTTGTTTTTTGCATAGATCCTATGTTGAAGCCAAAGTGTCATGAAGAATCTTCTGATTTCATCTCACCATTAGGTGGGCAGGCAGGGAAATCAGATCTGAAAGCAAGTTGTTGCTATTTCTTAGACATCAGGGTTTCATATGAACCCACCCTGGAGTAAATTGGAGCCAGAGCATCATTAGGGCTTCTCCAAGTAGAAGTTTGATTCCTGGTGCTGGTGCCAGTTCCAAGGATGGGATCCAAGGTTCAGGATTGAATGGTTTATATCCAATCAACTGAGGCCTAAGTCGTCACTATACCAAATGTTCAGGGTGAAAGGAACCCCTGCACTATAAAATTTATGAGTTCCTATCCCTGTTATATAAGAACTTCTTTCATTCTTTTATATTTTTTTAGATAAGAATTTCTTTCTATACGCAAGATTTCCCCCATTTTAATGTGCCTATGCAAAAAAGGAAAAATGCCACATGATACTACTGGTGCATAAGGGATTGTTGTTTTAATATAATATATAAAATCTAATATCCACATGTCTGGGTGAGGCCTTTCTTAGCATGACACTTGTAACCCCTTGGCCTGTGGGTCTGAAGGTTGCAAGATAATGACTGAGATATTCACAAGCAGTCAGATTATGTTTCAGGAGATAGACAGTATTATTACACAGCCCTAACCGCCATGTGCATTTTTCCACATGGCTTCTAAGCTAAGATTTTTATGCAACCTCTTTCCTGCTTCCCTCCAAGATCCTTTTCTGCCTTTCTTCCTCCTCTTCCTTCCCCCCAGATAACACCTTTATTTCCGACCGCAGACCCCTCCCAACTGTGGATGGGTTTGACCATTCAGGTGATATTAGCATATTGAATTGAGGGGGGTAACAAAAGAACCACTGTAAACAAATAAGTTAAAGAGTATTATAAGGGGCCAGAGCTATAGCACAGCGGTAGGGCATTTGCCTTGCAAGTGGCAGACCCAGGAAGGACTCAGGTTCTGAGCCTGCCAGGAGCGATTTCTGATTGCAGAGCCAGGAGTAATTCCTGAGTGCTGCTGGGTATGCCCCCCCACACACACACACAAAATAGAGTTATTATAGACATATAAAAACTAAGACACTAAAACATTCTTTTTTTTTTTTTTTTTTTTTTTTTTTGGGCCACACCTGGTGATGCACAGGGGTTACTCCTGGCTATGAGCTCAGAAATCGCTCCTGGCTTGGGGGACCATATGGGACACCAACGGATCAAATTGCAGTTTGTCCTAGGTTAGCGTGTGCAAGGCAAACGCCCTACCACTTGTGCCACCACTCCGGCCCCACTAAAATATTTTTATAGTGAGCCCTGGCTACCAAAGACATTCTGCACCTGTTTCTGTGAAAAAAGAATTAGAACATTATTATAGACCTCTATAAAAAGCAGCTGTTTGAACACCTCCTCAATCTAAATGACTGTATTCCTTGCTGCAGTCTCTTTGAAATATAAAAGAGAATATAGGTTTTTGTATTTCTACTCTTCCACTCAATTTGTTTCCTTCTCCTCGCTATATACTCTGGAGCCTAAAGTGAAAATAACAACCACTTTTAGGGTTCCCCCACCTCTAGAAAAGTAGAACAATTTTTGTAAAAGAAAACTTTTGTGGGGCCAGAGAGATAGCATGGAGGTAGGGCATTTGCAGACCTGTCTGCTGGGTCGGTTCATGGAGTGATTTCACAACCCTTGGGTTTTATGTTACAGTCTTCATTGTCATCATCATCATCATCATCACCACTACTTTTTTGAGGGGCAGAGGTGGAAGGTACACCTAGTTGTGCTCAGGGATTACTTCTAGAGGTTCTCAGGCAATCCTATGCAGTGCCAGGATATTCACATGCAAGGCAAGAGACTTAAACCTCAATCTTCTTAGAAAAGTAAGGGAAGATGTCCTGGAAGGACGGATGTTTGAGTCAAGTCTTTCAAGGATTAAACAAAGAACAGCAGGCAGCCAGAGACATCTGGGTTCACAGACATTTGAAAGAAAGCCAAAGTTTAGGAAAACAGGCGAGGAGAGAGTCTGCAGCCTGGCATTCCAGGGAAGAGGTGATGTGGCCAGACCAAGTGAGGTAGGAAATCCAGACCAAGCTCGATAAGGTGTGTGGACTTTATTCTATAGGCAAAGGAAGGGCGTGAAATGGGAGTAGTCATTTAAGTTTCAGGTCCTACAGACTAGCAGTGAAGAGGGAAAGGCAGGCAGGTACAGATGAAAGAGCTCAGGGAGCATGTCACTGAGACTGCAGCATCTGAACTAAAATATAATGGAGCAAACAGGGAGGCCAGGCGGACATCCAGAGATAGGCCGAGGCCCCTGCAACAACTGTGGACCTAGAGGAAGGAGTATGACTGGAGGGCTCAGAGAAGAGGGACCCTATGGGAGAGTCAGATGGGGCAGGGAGCTGTGGGCAGGGATGAAGACCCTGGATTTTACCCTGAATGAAATGGGAGACTTCAGAGGGTTTCAAGCAGGAAGATCACTTCACTGATCATCAGCTTTCACTTTTACCCTGGGGCTTCCTTCTATGTGGATGATGGATTGAGAAGACAAGGTTGGAAGCAAGGGGGCAACTAGGGGATCTTTGGAATAATCCCTGTAATCACAATATTCATTCACTTACTCAATGTTGTGAGGAGCTTGCAGGCAGACTAGTGGCAGGTCTCAGAGCCAGAGAGAGGCCCTGGCCCCAACACCCATGGGGCCATTTCCTTCTACAGGAATCCACGAGGTACTTCCTGTTTTATGGTGTTCTACCAGGCCCCAGGTGCTTTCTCTGTGGCAGATAGCCTACTGAGGCCTAGGAAGTGGAGAGGGATATGGCATTTTGTGGCTAGACTTCTGACCCCTCACTCTGCCCCTCAGTCCAAGACTACTCCTGCTGCAGGATTCTCAGACTCAGTCCTCACCTGACTGCCCTTCAGCCCCAAATAGCCCACATCTATGCCAGTCAGAGATCCAGACTTCATGACCCCTTTCTCCTTGCAGGGAAGCCCCGTCTGGCCCCTCCTCAGAATGTGACACTGTTCTCCAAGAACTTCGGCGTATACCTGACTTGGCTCCCAGGCCCTGGCACCCCCAAGAACGTGACCTATATTGTGAAATATCACAGGTATAAAAGTGTTTCCAGGCTGGTGGGATGGTATCTGAGATGGGAAGGGATCATGGGATCTCTGGGGCAGACAGATCTGACCAGGGTCAGATCTGACCTGACTAGGGTCTGCGTTCTGTGCGAAACAGCCGTGGCAGGTATGTGGAAAATATGAATGCTAAAGGCTGGGAACTAGGAATGATGCCATATAAAGAATACCTTTCTCTTCCAGGAACTCCTGAGTTGTTTTAACTTGCACTTAATCATGGTTTTGATGTTGTTGTTTTTTTCGTTTTGTTTTTGTGTTAGGCTAAAGAGATAGGTAGGGCAGCAGGTAAGGTGCTTGCCTTGCATGCAGCTACAATAACCTTGCTCCTAGTTTAAATCTCTGGCAACATATATTGTCCCCTGAGAACTGCCATGGTTCAGTACTGAACACAGAGCCAGGTTTAGTCCCTGAGCACTGCCTGGCATGACCCTAAGCCAAAACCAAACATAGTAAATAATTAAAAGCATCTTAATTGATGTTGTAGTAAGATATCCCAAGGCTAATTTGCAAATTTCCCAACCCAAGATCATCTGTTTCTCCATTTAATACTGAAAGAAGAAAAATGGACACCAACAATGGCCAAACACACACAGAAAGAAAGGAAAGGAAGAAAGGGAAGGGAAGGGAAGGGAAGGGAAGGGAAGGGAAGGGAAGGGAAGGGAAGGGAAGGGAAAGGGAAGGGAAGGGGAAGGGAAGGGAAGGGGAGAAGGGAAGGGAAAGGGAAGGGAAGGGAAGGGAAGTGGAAGGGAAGGGAAGGGAAGGGAAGGGAAGAGGGGCCGGGCGGTGGCGCTGGAGGTAAGGTGCCTGCCTTGCCTGCGCTAGCCTAGGACGGACCGCGGTTCGATCCCCCGGCGTCCCATATGGTCCCCCAAGAAGCCAGGAGCAACTTCTGAGCGCATAGCCAGGAGTAACCCCTGAGCGTCACAGGGGTGTGGCCCAAAAACCAAAAAAGAAAGAAAGAAAAGAAAGAAAGAAAGAAAGAAAGAAAGGAAGGAAGGAAGAAGAAGGAAGGAAGGAAGGAAGGAAGAAGGAAGGAAGGGGAAAGAAGGAAGGAAGGAAGGAAGGGGAAGGAAGGAAAGGGAAGGAAGGAAGGAAGGAAGGAAGGAAGGAAGGAAGGAAGGAAGGGAAGGAAGAAAGAAAGAAAAGAAAGGAAAGAAAGAAAGGAAAGAAGAGAAAGGAAAGAAAGAAAGAAAGAAAGAAAGAAAGAAAGAAAGAAAGAAAGAAAGAAGAAATTAAAAGGTCATGTGAAGACAGATACTAAAGGACTTTGCAAGTCAAGGAGAGGAGGAACCAAACTTCTGTCACCTTGATCTTAGGCTTCAAGGTGTTAGAACTGTGAAATAAATTTCTGTGGTTTCAGCCTCTCACCCTCAGTCTCTGGAACTTCAATAAAGTTCTCCTGAGGGACAAATACAGATTCCAGTGAGGTGCAGAAGTGACTATATTCCAGAATAATAGATAGAGGTTGGAAGAATTTTTGTGATGCATATAAAAACAAAAACAAAAACAAATCAAAACTAAGACTATGGACTTTAAAGGTAATTCTGGATGATCTTAAATGGGAAGGTGAACCATTTTATTGGTACCTGGAGGGAAAGTAGGGCTTTTTTGAGGTGGAAAAATGTGACTGAATTGTATTCCTGTGTTTTGTGAAAAGGAGTTATGCATTTGGGGAGAGGGATGTAGTTTCGTGGTGGATCACATATTTAGCATACAGGAGGCCTGCTGCCCTTTGTAAGCTTTTACTTCATTGCAATTATTCTATTGATATTGAGTAATTGTTTTTAATTTCATAAATTCTCTTAAGTTGTTTAATTTTTTTTTTTTTGCTTTTGTTTTGGGGCCACACCTGGTGGTGCTCAGGGGTTACTCCTGGCTCTCTGCTCAAAATTGCTCCTGGTAGGCACCGGGACCATATGGGATATCAGGATTCGAACCACCATTGGTCCTGGGTCTGCCGCTTGCAAGGCAAATACCCTACTGCTGTGCTATCTCTCCAGCCCCTGAAGTTGTTTAATTTTTTTAAGCTTTATTTCCTTTTTCCTCGTTGTCTTTTCCCTAAACTATTTGCACTCAGAAGAAATAGTCTGTGTGATACCTATTCTTCAAAAATGTTTCAGTTGCTTTATTTTTTTAGTTGCTTTATTTTTTTAATGTGTTCTTTTTTTTTTTATTGTCGGCAATATGATCTACAATACTGATAAGGTTTCATACATGCAATGTTTCCACACTACACCCGCCACCAGAGTGTCCTCCCACAACTTATGTCCCCTACCTCACACACCCCCAGTCTTCCACCATGGTAGACTCAATTCTTTAGACCAATTCCCTGATTGCTTTTTCTTTGACATTTGGTTATTTTCCTCTTCTGTTTCTTTAAAGGTCACCTATAAGAGTGATCATTCTTTGTCTGTTCTGCTTTTTCTGATTCACTTCTGTCATCACAAAACTCTCCAGTTAGATCCACAGCAGAAAATGCATGGTCTTATCTTTTCTTATAGACAAGTATTATTCCATTTGTATATATACCATAGTTTCTTTATCTAGTCATCTGTTCTTGGACACTTGGATTGTTTTCCATAATTTGGCTATTATGAATAGTGCTACAATGAACAAGGCAAAACAAATATCTTTTCTAAATATGGTGTTTGGAGGTAGATGCCATGTTGAATTGCTGAATCTTATGAAAGTTCAATTCTTTTTGAGAAGTGACTACATTATTTTCTAAAAAATTTCAAGATCCCACCCAGAAGTGGATTAGGGTTCCTTTTTTCCAAAATCTAAAACAACACTAGTTGTGTTTTGTTTTTTTGTGATGTATGCCATTTTCACTGGTGTGAGGTGTTATCTCATTGTTGTTTTGATTAACATTATCTGATCATCTTATTATCTGTGTATCTTCTTAGATGGTATTTCTTCTGTACATCTCATATCTCCGATTTTTTTATTTGACTTATAGTTTTTCTTGTTAAATTGTTGTGAGTAGGGGCTGGAGAGATAGCATGGAGGTAAGGCATTTGCCTTTCATGCAGAAGGTCATGGGTTCGAATCCCGGCATCCCATATGGTCCCCCGTGCCTGCCAGGAGCGATTTCTGAACATGGAGCCAGGAGTAATCCCTGAGCACTGCCGGGTGTGACCCAAAAACCACACACACACACACAAAAAAAATTGTTGTGAGTACTGAAGCTAGAGAGATAATAGGGCACTTGCCTTGTATGTGAGTGACCTGGATTCTCAGACTCTGTCAACCTATAGGGTTTCCCAAGTGCCACCAGGTGTAATTCCTGCATGCAGAGCCAAGAGTAATCCCTGAGCTTTGCTTGGTGTGAATCTCTAAAAGTTAAAATTACTTTATATCCCTTGAATATTAACCCTTTGTCAGATGAGTGTTGTGATAAGCAAGTATTTTCTCCCAGTCTGTGGAGTATCTTTTTATTCTGGTCATTATTTCTCTTATAGTGAAGAAGCATTCTAGTTTATTTTTGGTTTTGGTTTTGGTTTTTGAGTCACATCTGGCTGTGCTTAGGGGTTACTCCTGGCTCTACACTCAGAAATTGCTCCTAGAATGTTCAGGGGACTATATGGGATGCCAGTATTCGAACCACCATCCTTCTGCATGAAAGGCAAATGCTCTACCTCCATGCTATCTCTCAGGCCCCTTATTTTGGTAATTTAATCATGAATTACTAAATGAGATATTCAAGATGTATGTCAATATAATTATTAATTTTCTGGCTTTTCCTATAGTATTGTCTATTTTTGTTCTTTTTCTTCTTTTGGATTTTGGGCCTACTGGCATTGCTCAAGGCTTATTCCTGGCTCTGCACTCAGGAATCATTCCTGGTGGAATCATATGAGGCACCAGGCATCAAACTCAGATCAGCTGCATGAAAGACAAGCATCCTATACATTGTACAATTGCTCCCTCCCAGTTTTTGTCTATTTTGTGTAGAGCTTAAGAGTTTGAAGTTGGGCCCGGAGAGATAGCACAGCGGCGTTTGCCTTGCAAGCAGCCGATCCAGGACCAAAGGTGGTTGGTTCAAATCCCGGTGTCCCATATGGTCCCCCGTGCCTGCCAGAAGCTATTTCTGAGCAGACAGCCAGGAGTAACCCCTGAGCACCGCCGGGTGTGGCCCAAAAAAAAAAAAAAAAAAAAAAAAAGAGTTTGAAGTTATGTAGACATGTGTAAGTTTGGAGAATGGGTGGATATTTTTTGGTAGGATAATAGGCCATAACTGGCCCTGTTCAGGGCCTACTTTATGCTCTGCATGCTGGGATCCTCCTGGTTCGGCTGTGAATTGTGCAAGACAAGTACCTCACCCCCTAAACTATCTCTTCAGTCGATAAATTCTGGTTTTTATATTTACCTGGCCAATAGAATCATTTATCATTATGTAGTCATTCTTTTTATCTTTATGCTTGCTTTTGATTTAGCTCATATTTTGGTTCATATTATTGAAACTATGCTGATTACATTTTTGTTGATACTTATGTAGCATGATTCCACTAAAGCATGAAACTGAGGCATTTCCCCCCTCCTATTTTTGTTTAACCAACTCCACTGAGATTTCTCCATTCTTGTGGCCTAGTCCCCATCTCCACCCCAACCCCACCCTCAATGTCCTTCATTGTTCTTTTCTTCACATTCCACTTCCAAGTCAAGAACAACTTTATAAGAATCTACTCCAAAACATTCCCAGAATCCACCCTTCTCACCAGGTCTCATATGTCCTCTCTGGAAAACTCAGCCTCCTAGCTGTTCTAACAGAAGGACCTAAAAACATGGACTATATCTCCTTAACTTCTTGTTGCTCCAATCCCTTATTTGGAGCCTGCAAGTGACCTTTTATCAAAACGAACCCCACAGTCTTTGCCAAGCCCTGCAAGGCCTTGCACACTCTCCACCCTCTCCTCTATCCCCATACCTCTCCTGATTTTGGTCCTGGACTTCTCTCTTGCCTCTTTCTGTTGTTTTATTTTTATCCCAGTAGTTCTTTCTCCTTCCCCCAAACCTTCCCCAGGCTCTACTCTCATTAGCGTGGTCTCATCTTTGATATTACCTTCCTGGCCTTTCCTGAGCCACCTTTGGAAATCAGTCAACTCTGTGACTCCATCTTTGTGGCTACCATTCTCAGTTGCTTTATGATAATTGTCTCTATTTCCCCAACCCCACCAAGCCACAGAGCCCAAGGGCAGGGCTGGGTCTGTCTTGTCCAGAATGTTGCTCCCTTCTTTGAACCTCAGTAATCTCAAGAATCATAGGCCTGTCAACTCCCTTTGATTCCCACTTCACTCTCTACAGTACACAGTGCCTGGCACGCAGATATGATTCACTGGTGATGGAATGAGTAATGGTATAGAAAATGTTTTCTAGAATGAGTACTGGAAACTAACACAACAGTCCTTTGAGGCCTTTGACTGAAAAAGAGAATGAGGCTTAGGGTAGAAACATGGCTGAGGTCCCAGAGCCAGGGACAGGCAAAGCTGGGGTTCCCACCCTGTCCTTCTGCCTCCAGAGCCTGAAATCTTAACCAGGTATTTGCATCTTGTTGATTGGATGATGTGTAGATGGGCAATTAGGCTGAGCAAAGGGCTGAGCCATCATCTGTTCCCCAGAGACAGATTCTTGGGTTCACGTTTCCTGTTTTCTCCCTCAGCCGTCCGGAACCAGGAAAGTGGCGCAAAGTGGAGAAGTGTACAAGAATCACAGAACTGACATGTAACCTGATGTGCCTGAAGAACCTGGACCTGTATAATAAGTTCAAAGCACGTGTGCTGGCCATTTCTGCCAACTCCAGGTCCCACTGGGTGGAGTCTGAGTCTCTGGATTACCTCGAAGAAGGTAGGCCTGTGGATGCTCTCTGGTATCTGGTATCCAACTTAACTGGTGCTGCTGTCCTAGATTGTCCATTTTTCCACTTCCCAATGCAGAGGACAGATCCAGAGGGAAAGAAGAGTCACTGTAATAGTTAGGTGGCTAGGAGTAAGAGATTGGAGCAAAAGGAAGAAAGCTGCATAGAGATTACTTTTTCTAATTTATTTTCTTCCTTCTCCTCCTCTCCTGATTCTACTGGATTATGACCAGCTGTCAATAGTCCACCTTACCTTTTGGTCTTTTATATTGTTCTTTTTTGGGAGAGGGGGTTGTCACACTGTGGTGCTTGGGATTTACTTCTGGCTCTGTGCTCAGGGAACCAGGTGGTGCTGGAGATTGAACCCAGGCCTCTTGCATGCACAGCATGCTATTCATACTACTGACCTATCTCTTTCTAGTCCCCTTCTTGCTTTTTTTGCCCTCAACTGTGACTCTGTTCGTGTCTTTCTCTTGAGTTCTGGTTATCTGAAAAGTTTATTTCTACCTACTTTTCCCCAGCTTCTGGATGTCAATATCCATGAAGACTTCACTTTCCACTGCCCAGGGACTAATACAAAACCAGTATCCAGCATATGCTTCTAAAACACATGGGTGTGGCAGCATGGGGAAACCACATATTTGCTTTGAGTACAGAGCAAAAATGATCAATATGGTCGGAGTGGCAGCAGCCTGGGAATCAGGGAAGAACTCAAGGGCAAACAGGCATTTCAACTGAACTTTAAACTGTGCTGTATTCATTTTCTTTTGCTACTGCATTACTTGAGATGCTGCCTCCTTCTATCTTCAGATCATTCTGCAAAATTAGATGTTCTTGAAAGAGTATTAACAAAAACATGGATGTGAAAGGTTACCAGTAAGAGCTCAGAAAGAAGGGAAGAGTCATATAGAATAGTGGTCTTTAATCTCCACTCTACAAAGCGGGCTGGTTTGCAGATGTAGAAAGATCAAAAATCACAGGTCTATGACCTTGGTGATAACTTCTGGGTTGGACTGCTGTGGACAAGTTATACAGGGCAGATGCTGGCCCACAGGTGTAAAGGGTTAAAGAATGCTGCAATAGAGAATATGTAATTCTTTGTCAAGAATATCTAAATTGTCAGTGAGCAGAATGTTAGTAGAATGTTCATAGATATAAAGGCAGAAATAGAAGTCAGGGACCAGAAAGATAGTACAGCAGGTAAAGTGCTTGCCTTGCATACTGTCCCCTAAAAAGAGAGAGAGAGAGAGAGAAGAAAGAAAGAAAAAGAAAGAAAGAAAGAAAGAAAGAAAAGAAAGAAAGAAAGAAGAAAGAAAGAAAAAGAAAGAAGAAGAAAGAAAGAAAGAAAGAAAGAAAGAAAGAAAGAAAGAAAGAAAGAAGAAGAAAGAAAGAAAGAAAGAAGAAGAAAGAAAGAAAGAAGAAAGAAAGAAAGAAAGAAAGAAAGAAAGAAAGAAAGAAAGAAAGAAAGAAAGAAAGAAAGAAAGAAAGAAAGAAAGAAAGAAAGAAAGAAAGAAAGGAGGGAGGGAGGGAGGGAGGGAGGGAGGGAGGGAGGAGAGAGGAAAGAAGGAATAAAAGAAAAGTTGAAAGATGTACTTGAAAATGAAAGTGAAGTTTGTTTGATATCGGCAGAAATCTGGGCAGCATTGTGTCCTGAAGGTATGCAGAAAGTCAAAGTTGTATATGATGACTTCTGAAATTTATCAGGGAAATTTACAAGTTATATGCTAAGTACGTGAACTGGTTTTTCCTTGCTAAATTGAAAAATATTAAACTAAGAGAACCAGAACTTGATTATTTGGGAAATTTTCAATCTATTCAAACAGCAGATGTAAAAATTAAGACATTGTTTTCAAAAGTGTAGTATAAAGAAACAGACAAATTTGTGATTCTACAATCTTTACTAAAACCTCCAAACAATTCAAAGATCAAAGTACTCAGTCATGAAAATAATCTCAGAAGAGATTGAGTTTAATTCACATTCAGTCTTCTTAGCTAAATCCTAAAATAGAGAAGAACTTAAGTCAAAAAGACTTGTGAACTTGGCTTCTATTTAATGGATTGACTCCTTAAGACATTCACAGGAGAGGCTAGAGCCATAGCACAGCAATAGGGCATTTGCCTTGCATACAGCCAACACAGGATGAACCCCAGTTCGATTCCTGGCATCCCACACGGTCCCACCAGAGCATGCCAAGAGCAATTTCTGAGCACAGAGCCAGGAGTAACCCTGGCACAGCTGGGTGTGACCCCAAAATAAAACAACAACAACAACAACAACAACAACAAGACACTCACAGAAGATCCATAAAGTTCTTGAGAACCCAGTATTAGCAGAAAGCTATTAGTCTGTTTTCAGTTGTACTGAAAGAGACAAAAAGAATATAAAAGGCTATTAAGCCCCCAACTTCTGATTATATAAAGTGAACTTGTAAACAACTTAGCTATTTACAACAATATCTGCTACCTGTCATGAAAAAGAAATAATGCTTCAGAAAGTGGAAATAAAACCCCAGATGATGGAAATAAGAGCCAAGATACCAATGCTAAGAGCCAGGCCTTGGGGCCGGGCGGTGGCGCTCGAGGTAAGGTGCCTGCCTTACCTGCGCTAGCCTAGGAGACGGACCGCGGTTCGATCCCCCGGCGTCCCATATGGTCCCCCAAGCCAGGAGCGACTTCTGAGCGCATAGCCAGGAGTAACCCCTGAGCGTCACCGGGTGTGGCCCAAAAACCAAAAAAAAAAAAAAAAAAAGAGCCAGGCCTTGAATGAATTCTAATTAGAGTTTATCTAACTGAATTTCAAAACTACATTGGATCAGTGACTCTTTTCTACCCTCCATTTCTCCCTGTTTGAACCAAAACAGGCTTTACCTTAACACAGTTGGAAGCAGATACTTTGTTCCTTAGTTTCTCTGACTCAGAAATGGACAGAAACTTTGTGAGAGTCTACTGAATAGAATTTACTTATAACTCCATTGAAATCTTGATTTAGATACTCTAGACCGGGGGTCCTCAAACTTTTTAAGCAGGGTGCTGGTTCACTGTCTCTCAGACAGTTGGAGGGGCAGACTATAGTTTAAAAAAAATACTGTGAACAAGAAAGAGTCAGAGAGTTTGGCACACATTCCTACACAACCACACTTTGGGCCCAGAATGAGTTGGCAGCAGCTAAGCAGGATAGGCAGTGGCGGCAAAAACACCTGGCAGGCCGAATATATGTTTTGGGCAGGCCACATGTGGCCCACAGGCCGTAGTTGGAGGACCTCTGCTCTAGATGATGAGAATTTGGAATTGGAGTTGGTGCTGTAATGAGATGAGTTCTTGGGAAACTTTAGGATAGAGTAAATGTCTTTTCAATTAGAGGAAAATAAATTGGGGATGGGACATAGAAATCTGAGGAAGGATCATGATAGACAGTTTGGTTTTCCAAAGATATTTATACTTAAAACCCTATAACTGTGACTACATATGATGTTAATTTTACATGAAAAGGGATTAAGTTCAAATTTGGCCTTCAAATAGTGAGATTAGTTTTGAATTATTTAAACAGGACTATCTAGTCCAGGGGTCTCAAATTCAATTTACCTGGGGGCCACAGGAGGCAAAGTCGGGGTGATCCTTGAGTGCAAAGTCAGTAGTAAGCCTTAAAAATTGGGGGGTGTGACCCAAACAACTAAAACAAAACAAAACAAAACAAAAAAAGATTCCTCTAGGGCAGGACCACAAAACTGCAAACGGCCCACGGGCCACAAATTTGAGATCCCTGATCTAGTCCCATGACCCCTTGAAGCAGAAAACTTTCTTAAGATAGAGTCTAAAGGGGCCGGGCAGTGGCGCTAGAGGTAAGGTGCTTGCCTTACCTACGCTAGCCTAGGACGGGCCACGGTTCGATCCCCCGGGGTCCCATATGGTCCCCCAAGCCAGGAGCAACTTCTGAGCGCATAGCCAGGAGTAACCCCTGAGTGTCACCAGGTGTGGCCCAAAAACAAAAAAAAAAAAAAAGATAGAGTCTAAAGACCTATAGAGACCAAAATTAAGTGTGAGGATATTAATTATGGAGTCCTGGATGGAGGTGGATGGGGATGGGATATATGGAGGGTGAGGCCTTTCTCTGATGGTCAGTCAGGTTTCAGGAGACATCAACTTTATTCAAACCCTGGCCAACATGTGTGGCCTATAATCTTAACCCTATATAAGCATGCTCTCTTTAGCCTCCTTGTCATCTCAACCTATTTCTGCCATGTCTCCTCCTGCTGCAGCTTCTTCCATCTCCCGCTGAATCCCTCTCTATTCTCTTCCTGCCCCTTAGGCAATCCTTTTGTTACCTACCAATGACCCCTCCCAGAAATGGGCTGATCTTACCATCAGGTAAGGTTATGCTGAAGATGGGTGTGGGATGACTTGAGGACACAACATGGTACTTCCCATTTGAAGATGCAGAGGGGCTATGATGAGAAATGCAGATTCCTACAGATGCTGAGAAGGACCAGATATCGTGACAGTCTTTAGAAACTGAAGTGTTCCAACAGTCTGAATGAACACAGAAGTACATAGAACCCCCTAGACTGTTCCACATATGAGTGCAGACCTGCCAATTTCTGCCCTGTCCTCATGCAGAGGACCATGCAATCTACTAGATTCTGACCTATAGAACTATGAGACAGTGAATCTAATGTTGGTTTAAACCACTAAAGGGTGTGATGTGGTACCCACAGAAAACTAATACCCAAAGGCAGAGCTCTGATAGGCAGTGGTCTGTATTGAATAAGTATTCAGATAACGGGAACAACAGGGTACAAGATAGGTGTATGAGCTTGGCCCTGTCCACGTTTCCCCTCTGCAATAAATACTGACCATTGCTTAAAAAAAAATAGCTCCCTCTCATGGTTACTACAAGGCTTAAATACAAAGACTTAGTAAGGCTCTTGGTGTACAGTAAGTGTTTGACTCTCTGACATGGGAGAGACAGGTGTGTATAGAACTATGGGGTAGCACACTTATTGCAGAGGGTTCTAATGCAACATGTATTGTTTCTGTCAGTGGAGCCAGCCCCACCTGTCCTGCTAGTCACTCAGACAGAGGAGTTCCTGAGCATCAATGCCACATACCAGCTGCCCCACTGCATGACACCATCACCATCAACTCTGTCCTATGAGTTGGCTTTATGGAAGGAGGGGACAAAGAACAAGGTGGGAAATTTGTTTTCTGCCTCAGTCTTGAGATCTCAACCCCATGCTCCCACCAAACCTCAGTATCTTTTTTTTTTGGGGGGGTGGGGTGGGTCAAACCTGGCAGTGCTCAGGGGTTACTCCTGGCTCCACACTCAGAAATCGCTCCTGGCAGGCTCGGGGGACCATATGGAATGCCAGGATTCGAACCAATGACCTTCTGCATTAAAGGCAAATGCTTTACCTCCATGCTATCTCTTCAGCCCCACCTCAGTACCCTTTATCTTTCTAAACCTGCTCCCTTTAGCCTTGCTCCAGAAAGTTTACCTAGCATGCATTCCACTCACTTCTCACATGTTCTCTTTGACTGCAATAAACTTGGCTTGCAGCCCACATCTGCCTTCTCCACCTGCTAGACCAATTTCAAGCCAACCCATCTCTGATGTGTTACAGGTGGTAGCAATATAAGTTTCTACCAGATTTACTTAAATTATTAAATTCTTTCTTTGTTTATTTGTTTGTTTTTGGGTCACACTCAGCAGCACTCAGGGGTTACTCCTGGCTCTACACTCAGAAATCAATCCTGGCAGACTCAGGGGACCATATGGGATGCCGGGATTCAAATCACTGTCCTTTTGCATGCAAGGCAAACATCCTACCTCCATGCTATCTCTCTGGCCCATAAACTCTTTGTTTTTATTATCCACCCCTACTTCAAGGAAGTATAAGTAAAGTAAAGTGGGCTCCAGGATCCAGAAGTCCCACTTGCCAAACCACCCAATTTACTACCCCAAAAAATCAAGTACATAAGCTCTCAAAAGGAAACCAACTGTGTGTGTACATGCATGTGTGCAAGCTAAGGGTGACAGACTTTTTTTGTTTGGGATCAGAGAGTAGGTGATTCTGACCTGATGGACCATATGATCTATATAGTCACTCTACAATGAGAGAAGAGGAGACATAGAGAGATGTACATGAGAAGGCAGGACCAGTTTCCAGAAACACTATTTACGTAGCTCCCAACTATAGTCTTCTGACCCCCGTCCAATTCCTGTTTCTTGTGTTCACCCACTCTCACACTCCTGGCTTCACGGGGATTCTGGATCCTCAGAATGTCACTTTCTTTCCCATGTGATCACTGTCTTCAAAAACTACACAAGTATTCCTTACAAGACTGCCTCAAAGAAATACAGTGTAAGCCTCATCTATAATGTGATATGGTAAAAAGTAAGTAAAAAGAAGCTAGTGAGGGGCCAGAGAGATAGCATGGAGGTAGGGTGTTTGCCTTGCATCCAGAAGGACGATGGTTCGAATCCTGGCATCCCATATGGTCCCCTGAGACTGCCAGGAGTGATTTCTGAACGTAGAGCCAGGAGGAACCCCTGAACACAGCCAGGTGTGACCCCCCCCCAAAAAAAAAGAAGCCAGTGAATTGTATTTTAACTGTAAATTTTATTTCAGCAAAACTTTATGGGGAGTTGAGGGGAATGGAGCTGGGTCGCACCCTGCAGTACTCGGGGGCTATTCCTGTCTTTGGAAGTAACCCCTGTGGTACTTGGGAGATAATATGCAGTGCTTGAACCAAATCAATCAATAAAATAATAAATAAATAAATAAATAAATAAATAAAAGGCAGGTACCTTATCTCCTATACTACCTCTCCAGTCCCAAAATTTTATCATTTTAATGTGTAATAATGTACAACTTGGTGAGGTTGTCTGCACACTTTCCACACCAGATGTGGTGTTTAATACTTGGAACACACATTCCCTCTGCCTGGACTTACTGGATTTCAGGGCTTTGTGGTACCTGAGGCCAGTGGCTACTATATTGGACAGGGAAGCCCCCCAATTTTTTTGTCTGTCAAAGCCAAATGATAGGTCTCCCCTGATGCAATTAGAAAGGTCTGGGGGCAGGAGAGCTAAAGAACCCTCTTCTTGAGCAAGGACCTGCAGGTCTGGAGGGATGCAGATTTGGATGACCTCAGTAGCAGTGCTCTTGGTGGAAATGTTGGGTCTCTTGAGCTTTAATGCAGGAAAATAAAAGATCAGGGGTAAGGGTAATAAATAGTGTCGCCTGCTGACTAACCCCATCCCATTCTGGCTGCCTAGAGCCAGCCCTCACAGTATGTTCCCTCTGCTCTCTTTCTACACAGACCTTTTATCCAGCCACTCCTCATGACAGCTCAGTTCAGATTCCTCTTCAGACACTTGCCAAAGGAAGCTACTGCCTGAGTGCCAGAACCATCTATACTTTTTTTAACTCCAAATACAGCACCTTTTCCACACCTACCTGTTTCCTGCTAGAAGCTCCAGGTGGGTTTTGTGTGGTATGGAAGGGGGGACTTTCTTCCTGGGCCTCACCATCTTCCTCCATACAGGTTCCAGAACTGAATCTAGAGGTAATTACACTCAGATTCAACTCCTAAATCCACCACACTCATTGTGTGCTTATAGGTGGCTTCCCTACCTCTTTGAATCTTAATTTCTACAATCTATTTTATATTTTAAATACAAAAAAATAAGAATGATTTATTAGCGGTCAGAGCAATAGTACAGTGGGTACCATTTGCTGGCAAGTGCTGCCCTGGATTCAATCCCTTGCACCCTATATGGTGTACCCTGAGCCCAATCCAGGAGTGATACCTGAGCAAGAGTCAAAACAGTAAGCCCTGGGCCAGAGAGATAGCACAGCAGTGGGGCTTTTGCCTTGCATGCAGCTGATTCGAACAGACAATGGTTTAAATCCTGGCATCCCATATGGTCTCCTGTGCCTGCCAGGAGCAACTTCTGAGTGCAGAGGTCACTCCCTGAGCACCGCCAGGTATAACCCAGGAAAAAAAAAAAAAACAGTAAGTCCTGACATCAATAGGTGTGCCCCCTCTCCCAAAAAGAATAGTGTACTTATTGACTGGGGGTAGGTCATATATATAGGGTTATATATATATATATAGGATTTATATATATACATATATATGTATATATATATTTATTTATAGTGCTGGGAGATAGGGCATGCAGTGCTAAGGGTAGAAACTAGGATCTTGTTTTTGTTTTTGTTTTTGGGCCACACCCGGCAGTGCTCAGGGGTTACTCCTGGCTGTCTGCTCAGAAATAGCTCCTGGCAGGCATGGGGGACCATATGGGACACCGGGATTCGAACCAACCACCTTTGGTCCTGGATCGGCTGCTTGCAAGGCAAACGCAGCTGTTCTATCTCTCCGGGCCCAGAAACTAGGATCTTAGTGCATGCAGGTATGTATTCCAACTCCCTTTGAGTTATCTCCTGGCCCCAGGAATGGTTTATTTGTGTGAGAATTAAATAGGATAATGTGTGTGAACCCTCTGGCTTATATACATTTATAGGCAGGAGTCATTGTGTTTGTTTTATTGTTTTTGTGGGGGTTTTTTTGTTTGTTTTTGTTTTATGTTTTTTTTTTGTCATAACCTACAGTGTTCAGGGGTTACTCCTGGCTCTGCTCTCAGAAATCGCTTCTGGCAGGCTCGGGGGACCATATGGGATGGTGGGGATCAAACCTAGGTCTGTCCCAGGTCAACTACATGCAAGGCAAATGCTCTACCACTGTGCTATTGCTCCTGCCCCATTGTGGTTGTTTCTATAGTCACTAATGTTTCCTCTACTAGGAGCCAAGTGGGCATTCCTGTTGCTGTTGCTGCTGCCTGTGCTGTTACTCATCCCCACAGGGTGTGTGATCTGGAAGCTCTTCACATCTTTGTCTAAGCAGGCAAAGATGCCCCAAGTCCTGGTATGGCAAATCTGGGAGGGGAGGGAGTATGGAAGAGAAGGGGAGGTATTAGAAATGGAAAGACACCCAGAGCTGATGCAAATAAAAAACCAAGATGTTCCAAATGACAAAACATATTTCACCATTGTCTAAATTTCTACCATTAGTAATTCATTCCTTTGACATCAATTTAAAGCAAACATGTCTGGAAAGGAAAGATGCCCCAAGTTACTTTTAGCTAAATAACTTCATCTACAAAGGATTTGTTGGGTGTTTGTGAGTAAAGAGGCTAGCTTTGGGACTAGGAGAAATGGTCAGAAGGACCAGAAAAGGGTGATTCTGAAGGAGAAGCTTCAAAGAGTGCCCTTCCTTCATTCTCAATGTCACTGTGGCTGTGTCTTATTGATGATGACACTGAAATTCCTTCACTTGCCAAGGCCTTTAAAGCCAGAGCCAGAGCGATAGTATAGCAGCTAGCTAACCTTGCACATAGACAACCTGGGTTCAATTCCTGGCATCCCATATGGTCTCCAGAGCACCACCAGGAGTGAATCCTGAGTGCAGAGCCAGAAGTAACCCCTGAGCACTGCCAGATTTTGTGGCCCCAAGACAAAACAAAACAAAAAATTTTGAGGGGGCAAAGCAGTAGTGCAATGGTGTTTGCCTTGCCTGCCTGACCCAGATTCAATCCCTGATGCCCCATATTTTCCCCCAAGCATTGCCAGGAATGATCCCTGAGCACAGAACCAGGAGTGAGTCCTGAATACCACCAGGTGTGACCTCTCATACACAACAAAGTATTTTTTTTTGTTTTTTTGGAGGGGGAGGGGGTCACAGCCGGCAGTGCTCAGGGGTTACTCCTGGCTCTACACTCAGAAGTTGCTTCTGGCAGGCGCGGGGAACCATATGGGATGCCAGGATTTGAACAACTTTTTGTCCTGGGTTGGCTGCATGCAAAGCAAAAGCTCTACTGCTGTGCTATCTCTCCAGCCCCTAACAAAGTATTTTTTGATGCCAGGGATCTAATCCAGAGTCTTCACTCTATCAGTGAGCTCCTTCTTGACTACAGGAGTTTTAAAATCCTGATTCTGGAAGTTGAAGGAGTGCAAGCCAACCCCAGTGCACCACACCAGCCACTCCCTTGCTCCTCCAGCTTTCCAGCATTGGGAGTCACCGCTTTGCCCTTCAGCAGCCAACACCTGAATCTGAGGTGTTCTCTGGCCTTTGGGGTCCACTATTCCAGTCCTTAGGACAGGGATATGTGATAGGAAATTCACAGCAACAAGCCCTCAGTCTCTCACCTGCCAACTGGCAGAAATATACCCCCCAGTGCCCTTGGTCCACACAGTGAAGTGACTCCTGAGTCCCTGACAGGATGCTCCTTCAGCTTCTCTTGGGAGCACTCATCTCAGATCACCTCTCTTATAAACTATCCCCCAACCCCCTTCTCATCTGTGCACTTCTCATCTTAGTTTCTTCTGAGATCTTATCCCATTACGGTTAGAGTCTGTTTGGGGCGGGGGACCCGATTAAAGGATTCTGCTTGCTGACTTCTGTTCTCTCCCTTCCCAAATCAGGACTTCTCTGATTACAGACCCATCATTGCCACTTTGCCTCCCAACCGCCTGGAGTCCCTGGATAACCTGAGCCTCTGTCCCCAGAAGGAACTGAGCATCCAGGTCAGGCTGAAAGTTCAAGGTAGAAGCCCAGCAGGCATGCAGGCACAGACAAAGAAGGGCAGCACCAAGGGTGACAAGGAGGAAGAGGAGGAGGAGGAGGAGGAGGAAGTCACGGATGAAGATGATGACAATGATGTCCGCTTCCAGTCCTACATTTTGCCACCCCCACTTCCGGAGCACTCGGGGTCTGAGGGGTGGGGGACTCTCCTGGTCCCAGCAGACAAGCCTCCTGGCTGGGATTCCTCCTCCTCCTCCTGGGCAAGGACTGAGTCCACTGGCTATTTGTCCAAGGAGGGGTCAGGCCAGGGGCTGGGGAGGGAGGAGTGTACAGAGTTCCTGCTCCCTGAATACTATGATGACTCAGATTCCCTGAAGGAGCCCCTGGAAGGTGACCTCGCCTCCTGGGTGAACTGGAATTCCTTATTGCCAGGATGGACTCTGGACTCTGATGAGCCCCAGGTTTGCCTCCACACACTGGTCTTCCGTTCAGACAGCAGCACTGGGCTGGATGAGGAAGAGGAGGAGGAAGTGGAGAGCGGGGTGGACTCTGAGAATGAAGACTGCAGAACCAGCAGCTGGGGGCTTGAGGCTGTTCAGGGGATAGAGGTCAAGTCTCAGCCACTGGGGCAGTACATGGCCAGGTGAGCTGCCCTTGCTTCCCTCCTGACTCTGCTGTCGACAGAGCTGCTGAGCTTTCCGAAGACCACAAGGCCAGGGAGAGTTGGCTGTGAAGTGGGCAGAAGATTCTCACAGCTCTTTGGAGACCCTCCAGAAGCTGCTTGACAGTTGGATAACATTAAGAAATCAGCCCAGCCTCCAGGCCCCTTGCTTAAAGCTAGGTTCCAAAGAGGGGTCAAGAGCAGCCTGGACTGAGATCAAAGGTGGCTGGGAGAAGGTGAAAGCACTTTCCTAAGGATAAAAGATCCAGTGACTCAAAGCTACTGAGACCATATGAAGCAGCTGAGGTCAAATCAGGCCACAGTGGACATTAGGCACCTTTCAGGCCATGTGGAATTGAGGGACCAGGAAATTTTAGATACATATCTCCTGGCCTCTTCCCCCAAAATCTCAGCATCCTGATATGTATGTTCTCTAGGTAAACCTCAAGGGCAGAAGATGGAAATGCTGTAAGGGAAAGGGAAGAACCTTGACCTTCAGTGCCATGTCTGAGTCATGGAGTCACAGTGTTTATGTAACATACATAGAACTAGGTCACAGTTCTGCCAGGATACCCTATGACCTTTGGCCTGCCCCACCCTTCTTTCTTTATTTTGGTTTTAGGGCCACATTCAAGTGTTTTTCAAAGGGTTACTCTTGGCTCTGTGCTCAGAGATCACTCCTAGTGGTACTCAGGGAACCGCATGGGGTGCTGGGTCAGCCAAAGCAAAGCAAATGCCCTAACTAGTGGTTGTACTATTACTCTGACCCCTGTGCCTTGGTCTTCACTGACTCTTCTCTGTCACCTGAGGTATGTTGAGAGTCAAGAGAACAGAAGGGAAAGAGACAGACAGGGATGCTTATAGCCTGCCAGATTGTGGACATCTGCATGGTGACCTTAATGTCCTCCTTCCACCCAGGCTAAGAAGAAGCCACTGGGCCTTTTGTATGAGAGACCCCAGAGCTCAGAGGGGGGTGCAGCTGTCTTGCTCCCTGTCTCCTTCTGCTCTCACTGCCCTACCTCATAAGGAATCAGCATGCTAAGAACCCAAAACCCAGAAGCCAAGGGAACCCAGGTCACACTCCCTTTCCCTGCAAAGAACCAAATGCTGACCTTCAGAAGGTTCATTCATGCAGATAGGCTCATGGAGAACAGGGGCTAGATATCTAGGCCTTGAGCCCTATTTGAGCATTTTAGACTTGGTTTTCTACTTGGTTATTAAGTTCCACTTTCTGTCCTGGTATCTCTGGAAATCAGTGACTGTCAAGAACTGGTGGCAGTGACTTGGTTCTCAAAAGTGTTTTATTACCATACCTGGGCTCAACCATGGAAGAACATGGTTGAATTTTTACTCAGAGGATCCTGAACTTGGGCCTGTTTTGTGACTGGAGGGTCTGAACAATTGGTTCTGTGACCTTGGCACTACTATTGAATGGCTAGCACCTATCTTTGTCTTTTTGTGTCAGAAGGGCTTCAAAGCTATTTACCCATGAGAAAATATTGTTTTAAAGCCAACCTGAGGGAATATAATTAAAAGATGGATCTGGGAAAGCTCCTCTAAGGTACTTGGCCTTAAGGTACTTGGAGTTTTCAAACCCTGTTCTTTAAAAGCCTTTTGGTTTCCTGGAAAGAGTGTGGGAGGGAGAAGCCTGGCCTCTCAAACTTCCCATTCCTGCCATCTAGCACAGTACTAATTTTTCTGTGCTGATTTTTGGCTGCAGGAGCTTGCATTGGGTTTTAAGGATTCCTTGGCTAAAAAAATGATTAATAAGCCACTGGACATTTGTCTTCTTTCCAACAATGAAGCTGTAATGTTGACTTGTTATGTTATTTTTAAGGTGAGGAGATCTTTGGTTTCTCATCATCTGGGCCAAACCCAGTCCTTTGACTATGTCAATAAAACCTTGGTTGTAATTCTCATATACATAAAAACACAGAGACAAATAGATACACACATGCACAAAAATTCTCACATGTGGATGCACATATGAATACAAGCATATACATGTTTTATCTCTGTCTCTTATGTGTGCCCACACACATTTCTGCAATCAGACCTGTTCACATATTACTTAGCATGAAGGAAAAAGAACAAAACAAATCCAGTGTTCTGGGTCAGTGCCCAGGAAATTTCCCAGACCAATTTTCCAGACCTGTTTACAAAGACCTTGCATTTCTAGTGGCCTGAGCTACAGGGACTTATGGTAGGCCATTAGATGAAGAGGAGGCTATGCCTCAGATTGGAACAACTACTCTAGAGTATTGAGAGGATTATATATCACTCTAGACATGTGTGTTTTATTTCTTTTTGCTCCCTTTGTATAATATTTAAATAATGTTCTAATGTTTGTTGGTGCTAACTTAGACTTTTTTTTAATAAAGAATTCTATTTTTAAAGAAAAAGTAGAAATAGATGGGGAAGTGTGTTCTTCTTTTACAAACACTCCTTAAGTCTAGTCTTTGAGAACAATAGGTTTATTGTTGGTGGGAACGTAAACTAGAGAGCAATATAAAAATTCCTCAAAAAATTAATAAGAGAGGCCATAGAAATAGCACAGTGGTAGGGCATTTGCCTTGCACGCAGCTGATCCAGACAGTGGTTCAAATCCTGATATCCCATATGATTCCCCGAGCCTGCCAGGGGTGATTTCTGAGTGCAGAGCCAGGAGTAACCCCTGAGTGCTGCTGGGTGTGACCCAAAGAAAATAAAACAAAAAAAATTAATAGAAGTAATGCCATACAATCCAGTTATTCCACTTCTGAATAGTTACCTCCCATAAAAAAAATAACAGTGTAATTTCAATAACAAAAAACGTAAATTCTTGACATGAGTAAATAAAGAAACTGTAGTCTGTATACAAAATGAAATACTGGAGCTGGTGAGGTTGCGCTAGAGGTAAGGTGTCTGCCTTGCAAGCACTAGCCAAGGAAGGACAGCCTTTTGATCCCCCGGGGCCCATATGGTCCCCCCAAGCCAGGGGCAATTTCTGAGCGCTTAGCCAGGAGTAACCCCTGAGCATCAAATGGGTGTGGCCAAAAACAAAAAACAAAAAAAAAAAGAAATATTACTCAGTTGCTTTTTATTAAAAAAATAGAAATCCTGCGATTTGTAATAACGGGAATACGATTAGAGAGTATTATGCTCAGTAAAGTAAATCAGACAAAAAAAAAAAAAAAACAAATGCTATCTGATTTTACATATGATCTAAGGCAGGGGTCTCAAACTCGAAGCCCATGGACCGTTTGCGGCCCTCCGTACAACATTTTGTGGCCCTGCCCTAGAGGAATCTTTTTTTGTTTTGTTTTGTTTTAGTTGTTTGGGTCACACCCCCCAATGTACAAGGCTTACTACTTTGCACTCAAGGATCACCCTGACTTTGCCTCCTGCGGCCCCCAGGTAAATTGAGTTTGAGACCCCTGGTCTAAGGGGAAAAAATGTAACTAAATAAAATTGATATCAGACCAATTTAAGTAGGGGTAGTCAAAAGAATAAAAGGGTCAATTTTGTGTTGAAAGAGGTGATCTCTGGGGCTGGAGAGATAGCATGGAGGTAAGGCATTTGCCTTACATGTAGAAGGACAGTTGTTTGAATCCCGGCATCCCATATGGTCCCCCGAGCCTGCCAGGAGGGATTTCTGAGCATAGAGCCAGGAGTAACCCCTGAGCGCTGCTGGGTATGACCCAAAAACCAAAAAAAAAAAAAAAAAAAAAAAAAAAGTGTTCCCTTAGTGGTAAATTTAATATGGTATAATAGATGTTAATTATTTAATTTTTTTATAATTTCTTTATTTAAATACACCATGATTACAAACTTAATTGTAGTTGGGTTTCAGTCATAACAAAAACAAGATATGAAGCTCACCACAAAGAGTAGTAGAGAAATAACTACGCTGAGAACTATCATAACAATGCCAGTGAATAAGGTATGTAGAAAGCCTGTCTCGAATACAAGTGGGGGGGTAGGGAGGGAAGACATGGGGGGCATTGGTGATGGGAAGATTGCACGGTGAAGGCTGCATGGGAAGGGGTGTACTTGTTAAGACAGATGTTGTTATTTTTATTACCACTTCCTGTCAGGTTGTGCATCTGCTTCTTGCAGTGAGTAGTTTTCACAAGAGTTCAGAATTTCCTGTCCAGGGCATTTACCTTGCACGCTGCCGGCCGCTATAAGCCCAGGTTCGATTCCCGGCATCCTATATGGTCCCCCGAGCCTGCCAGGAGCGATTTCTGAGTGCAAAGCCAGGGGTAACACCTAAACACCGCTGCCGGGTGTGGCCCCCAATAAACAAACAAACAAACAAACAAAAACTTCCTGTCCAGATGATCCACACCTAACCTCCCACCCAGCGCATCTAGACCAGATCAACTTCTCTTGGCCTCTATGCGCCACCTTGTGGACAGTTATGGAATGTCATGCTGGTAACTGGCTCTTTCTCACAGGCAGCTCTGAGAAGGGAAGGACATACTGAGAATTCCTTTAGGCAAGGTACTGTTTATTTAGTATAGATACTATTCTAAGAAAATTGGTTTTCAGACCTGTTTACAAAGACCTTGCATACCAACACTTGGAAACTTAGTATAAAAGAAAGATCTGAGTGAATTGAGAAAAGGCTGACTCAGCTGCTTTACATACAGAGGTATCCCCTGCTTTTTGAAAGTTCACATTATGTCACTTTGCTTTTATGAAAGTACCAGCTTTCCCTGAGCAAAAGAAATTCTCATATGAAGGGCAGGAGACATAGTACGAAGTGTAAGGGCTTGCCTAGTAAGTAGCTGACCCAGGTTTGCTCCCTGGCACCCCATATGGTCCGGTCCCTGAGTCTTCCAAGAATGATCCTAGAGCACTAGCTGGTGAGACCCAAAAACAAAAAGAAAAAAAGAAATCCTAGGGTTTCCTTTTTCTTTTCTTTTTTTAAAGAAAAAAAAGTTTTTTTTTTGTTTTGTTTTTGGTTTTTTTGGGCCACACCCGGCAGTGCTCAGGGTTACACCTGGCTGTCTGCTCAGAAATAGCTCCTGGCAGGCATGGGGGGACCATATGGGACACCGGGGATTCGAACCAACCACCTTTGGTCCTGGATCGGCTGCTTGCAAGGCAAACGCTGCTGTGCTATCTCTCCGGGCCCCGAAAAAAAAGTTGTTTAAATAGCATTCAACCTTTGTTTTGTCAGGAGCACTTGGTTAGCATGCCGTGAGCTGAGGGAGAGACACCACTAAGCTTCTACTTCACGGATCAAACTACTGGCAAAACAACTGCCAGCAGCATATGTGCTTTTACTGTAAGTTAGTGTGATTTTAGGTTGTACCTATTATTGGGATGAATGATGTGATAGGTTATCTTTAGATTTGAGAACAGGAAAGGAGACGGAGCAATAGCACAGCAGTAGGGCATTGGTCTTGCATGAGGCCAACACAGGACAGACCCCGGTTCAAACTCCAGCATCCCATATGGTCCCCCGAGCCTGATAGGAGCGGTTTCTGAGAACAGAGCTAGGAGTAATTCCTGAGCACTGCCAGATGTGACCCAAAAACCCAAAAATAAAGAGAGAAGAAAAGATAAAAGAAGAAAGAACGAAAGAAAGAAAGAAAGAAAGCAAGAAAGAAAGCAAGCAAGCAAGGAAGGAAGGAAGGAAGGAAGGAAGGAAGGAAGGAAGGAAGGAAGGAAGGAAGGAAGGGAAGGAAGGAAGGAAAGGAGGGAGGGAGGGAGGAGGAAGGAAGAAAAGGAGGGAGGGAGGATGGAAGGAAGAAATGGAGGGAGGGAGGAAGAAGAAAGGAAGGAAGGAAGGAAGGAAGGAAGAAAGGAAAGAAGGAGGGAGGGAGGAAGGAAGGGAGGGAGGGAGGAAGGAAGGAAGAAGGAAAGAAGAGAGGGAGGAAGGGAGGAAAGAAGAGAGGGAGGAAAAAAGAGGGAGGAAGGAAGGAAAGAAGGGAGGGAGGGAGGAAGGGAGGAAAGAAAGAAGGGGAGGGAGGAAGGAGGAAGAAAGGAAGGGAGGAAGGAAGGAAGAATGGAGGGAGGAAGGAAGGGAGGAAAGAAAGAAGAGAAGGAAGGAAGAAGAAGAAAGAAGAAGAGGAAAGAAAGAAAGAAGAAAGAAAGAAAGAAAAGAAGAGAAAGAAAGAAAGAAGAAAGAAAGAAGAAAGAAGAAAGAAAGAAAAAGAAAGAAAGAAGAGAAGAGAAGGAGAAAAGAAAGAAAGAAAGAAGAAGAAAGAAAGAAAGAAAGAAAGAAAGAAAGAAAGAAAGAAAGAAAGAAAGAAAGAAAGAGAAGAAAAGAAAGAAAGAAAGAAAGAAAAAGAAAAGAAAGAAAGAAAGAAAGAAAGAAAGAAAGAAAAAAGAAAAGAAAGAAACGAAAGAAAGAAAGAAAAGAAAGAAAAGAAAGAAAGAAAGAGAAAAAAGAAAGAAGAAAAGAAAAAGAAGAAAAAGAAAGAAAGAAAGAAAAGAAAGAAAGAAAGAAAGAAAGAAAGAAGAAAGAAAGAAAGAAAAGAAAGAAAGAAAGAAAGTCAATGGTGATTGATATTTGCTACATATCATTTCTGTTTACAAGGATCCATAGGAGGGCTGTTTTCTTAGTGGGAAAACATATTAGGCACAAATTCCTGTCGTACGTGTTTTTGTTTTTGTTTGTCTTGTTTTCTTTTGGGGTCACACCCTGCAGTGCTCAGGAGTTACTCCTGGCTCTGTGCTCAGAAATTGTTATGCATGGTCAGGGAACCATATGGATACTGCGGATCAAACCCAGGCCTGTCCTGGTCGTCCATGTGCAAGGCAAATGCCTACCACTGTGCCATAACTCCAGCCCTCCTGTTGCATGTAGATAATGGCCCTTCCTCGACTCCATATTTGTGAAGGAAACTGATGGAGAAAGCAGAAGAGGGAGGGAGGGAAGAAAGTACCATAATCTCCTCATGTCACCTGTTATTGCCTTTATGACACAGTATTCCATCCATGAAACTTGTTTACATTATGCCTGAGCTCATTCCTACAAGCACAGAGTAGGGTCAAAGCAATAAGAGTTTGGGGTTGAAAAAGACCAGAAGGAATGAGTCAGTTGTATGAGTCATAACTCACTAGTTGGCACCAGGACCTATTCCAGACTATGGAGTCCCACCTCCAGACAAATAAGACACAGGATACAAGAAGGTGATGATTTTTACAAACAATCAAGTCTTTTTGCCCTTTCCTATCTCTTAAGTAGGGTTGGAGAAAAAGGTAGGAGTTCCAAGATAGAAAAGCCTTGGACTTTGGGGCTGGAGAGATAGCACAGCAGTAAGGCATTTGCCTTAGATGCAGAAGGACGGTGGTTTGAATCCCGGCATCCCATATGGTTCCCCCGAGTCTGCCAGGAGCAATTTCTGAGCATAGAGCCAGGAGTAACCCCTGAGCGCTGCCAGGTGTGACCCCCCCCCAAAAAAAAGCCTTGGACTTTCCAGGAAAGTCATGAGCATCTCCAAGGGCACAAGCCAAAGTGAACCCCTCAATATACACTCTCTATGGTTGAACCCACTGTCTCCTAAGTCTCAGCTACTCTTGGACACCATCTTGGAGATGGTGGAAGAAAGATTCTACCAGCCCTACTCCCAACACTATGCTCAGGCCCTTTCTCAACTACATATAGCCAGAGAATTAATACTGTAGGTAGGGTGCTTGTCTTGTAAGAAGTTGACCTAAGTTTGATCCCAAACACCCCATATGGTACCCTAAACCTTGCCAGGAGTGATCCTTGAGCACAGAACCTGAAGTAAGTCCTGAGCACCACTGAGTATGACCCCAAAACAAACAAAAGAAATAGTAAAAATTAATAACTCTACCCCAATCTTAAACCCTCAGCTGTGATATTTAATACCTATAATGCATTTCTTCCTTACTTTGCTTCCCTTATTTCCCTGATCTTCCCTCCCCCTCATACATACACCCCAGATTTTCCTCAGAAATAACTACCAACTCAATTGTTCTGTTTGGTTTGTTTATTTGCGGTTTGGGAAAGCAAATCTAGGGCCTCATACAGGCTATACATGAGCACCATTAAGTCACACCCTAGCTACCTTGATTATTTTGTTTGTGTGTTTTGGGGGATGACACCCAGCAGTCGTCTGAACCCAACAATGTTCAGAAACTTTCTCTGACTCTGTGCACAGTGCATATCTAGTAGTGGTCAAGGAACCATATGTAGTGCTGGGTATTCTAGTCAAGGTCAGTTGCATGCAAGACAAGGGTCTTATTATACCTTGTACTTTCTCTCCAGCCCCTAACTCAAATTTCAAAGGAATATTTCTCTTTGTCCCCATTGGCTCATGTCCTCCATTCCCCCATGTATATGGGCCTTGGATTTTGGAAGGCTTTTAAGGCCTTTCACTTGGTTCTTGAGTTCGCGTTTTTGTAAAAAGGAAATTCATAGTCCTCAGAAATTGTTCAGACATCACCCTGTTTAATCCTCCTAGCATCTCTGAGGAGCAGAGGCTACAGTTTCCCTTTTGTGGACAAGATCACAGAGAGAATAAGCAGCCTACATGCTGCAGGAAAGTTGCAGAGCTGGGGTCTGAACCTCAGTAACTATCCAACACCCACATTCTGCTCACATACCAGATCCCAGCGGGCATGAAAAACTGTTCCCCAATTCTGGCAAGAGACATGGTGTCTTCTTTGTGTCTTAAAGAAGAAGCCTGGCTTTTACAAGCATGTACACACTTCAGGAACTCCTTACTCATTTTTGGGTGTGTGTGTATGAGATAGAAGTGGGAGTGGGGTGGTCCATACCCCACAATTCTCAGGGGTTATTCCTGGCTCTGCACCCAGGACTCATTTCTAGCAGTGCCCAAGGGGTGACAGGGACATGGATGATACACACTAGAAAGTGGGGGGACAGGATCATGAGAACCACAGAGTTGGTGCTCTAACCCAATTAGGATCACCCTGGTTGGGTTATCAGTGCATATCCTGGAGGAAATGAATAAGAGAAGAGAGCTGAAGAATGATTAACAGAATCAGACAGGAAAATAGGGAGGAAAATGTTCAGGTACAGCTTGTATAGGCTCAAAGGGAAGTCAGTACAAGGTCACAAGGTAGAAATTGTTCAGAGAGATAATAAGTGCATTTTCCTGGAAGTTAGGGCCAGAACCAGCAGTATGAATCTGTTGCTATAAAGGTCACTTTCCTAAATTAATATTGAACAACTGTTCTATATTTAACCCTGTAGGATGGACAGAGAAATACAAGGCGATCTCTCTATTCCCAGAATGTTTTCTTCCTCGCTATGGAGACAAGAGCTGTTAGATTTTAGAAAGTAAATCTACCAAGGAACATGTACTAGGCTCATGGGTGCTCGTGAACAGCCCAGGATCCAAGATAGCCCAACCTCTCATCAGCCACTCCTCCTAGGGAGAGCTATTTCTTTAGATCCAAAGCAATCTACTGCTGTCATAAAGATCTTCATTGTCCCCTGGTTTTTCTGTTTAGAGGTAGTTATGCAAAAGGTACCAAACACTTCTCCATTTAACAGCCACTACAGTATTTGAAGAAAAGAATAATATCTCACTCACCTCTCAGCCGAGTCCCTTCTTCTACTCTTTAATGAGAATACAACCAAAGAAAAATAATGGATAATGCCAAATATACAGTAAACCAAAGTTCTAGGACATTTTGTTTTGTTTGGAGGCCACACCCAGCAATGCTCAGGGATGACTTCTGGCTCTGAACTCAGGAATCACTCCTGTAAGGACATGAGGAATCAATAAGATACCAGGATAAAACCCAGGGTTGGCTTCATGCAAGCCTACACCATATCTGCTTGCTGCATTATCACTTGGGACCTCATCTAGAAGGATTTTTTATAGTAACAGTGTGGCAGACCAGAGTTGTGAGTCTTGTGAAGGAGGAGAAAGTACTTGGGTTCATGCTGATGAAGCGGAAGATTGGTCATTGACTGAGAGGAAATAGCAGTCCAGCAGAAAGGTCAACAGTCTACACTAAGACCTATTTGCTTTGTACCTTACTTCCTTACTATAAAATAATGCTTCAATAAATATCTCAGTTGCTCAGATAAGGGAAGAAACACTACTTTCAATTCTATTACCACCCAGAAATAACTTCAATAACATTTTAAATATATCTTTCAAGAGTTTTTCCACTATGTGCAAATTATGTTTTTGGTTTTAGGTCTTGTGAGGGTTTTGTTTTGCGGGGGGGTTGTTCTTAATGCTGTTGTTCTAGCTTTATGGTTTCTGGTTTGGTGGGGGCCACACTAGTAGTACTGAGAACTTACTCCTGGTTCTGAGCTCAGGGCTCATTCTTGGCAGCATCCAGGAGACCACATGCAGTGCTGAGAATCAAACTGTGGTCAACATATGCAAGGCAAGTTTCTTTTTTTTTTTGTTTTGTTTTTTGTTTTTTGGGTCACACCCAGCTGTATTTAGGGGTTACTCCTGGCTATCTGCTCAGAAATAGCTCCTGGCAGGCACGGGGGACCATATGGGACACCAGGATTCGAACCAACCACCTTAGGTTCTGGATTGGCTGCTTGCAAGGCAAACGCCGCTGAGCTATCTCTCCGGGCCCAAGGCAAGTTTCTTAACTCCTGTTCTATCTCTCTGAACTAGCGTGTGTGTGTGTGTGTGTGTGTGTGTGTGTGTGTGTGTGTGTGTGTGTGTGTTTATTCTGTACAAAGTTTCTTTTCATTTTATGGGAGTTGATGAGGTTACCAAACATTTTATCCATCATTATTCTGATGTAAGACTGCATTAACTTTGCATTGAGATACTTAACCATATCCCTGTCATGAGAAAGTTGTTCTCACAGCAACACAATAGTAGTTGGAGATTCCAACACACTTGATCACTTCCAGATAGATCCATTAGATTAAAAAATCAACAAGGAGAGTCTGGAGTAATAGAACAACAGTAGGGCATTTGCCTTGCAAGCAGCTGACCCAGGACAGACCTGGGTTCGATCCCCGGCATCCCATATGGTCCCCCAAACCAGGAGCAATTTCTGAGTGCAAAGCTAGGAGTAACTTCTGAGTATCACTGGGTGTGATCAAAAAAACAAAACCAAAAACACACACAAATCAACAAGGAGGAGCCAGAGGGATAGCACAGTGGTAAGGTGTTTGCCTTGCATGCAGCCAACCCAGGTTCGATTCCCAGCATCCCATATGGTCCCCCAAGCCTGCTAGGAGTGATTTCTGAGCACAGAGCCAGGAGTAACCCCTGAGAGCATCCAGGTGTGTTGCCCCCAAAAAAATCAACAAGGAAACATTGGCTTAAAGAAAGAGATAAACTTAAATATATATATATATATATATATAACATATATAGTACATATGGAACGTTTTCTTTTTTTTTTCTTTTTGTTTTGGGTCACTCCCAGCAGTGTTCAGGGCTCAGGGGACCATATGGGATGTTGGGATTTGAACCACCATCCTTCTGCATGTAAGGAAAACGCCTTACCTCCATGCTATCTCTCCGGCCCCAGAACATCTTAAGATAGACCACATTCTGAGTCATAAAACATACCTCCATAAAATTAAGAGAATAGAAATGTATCAAAGCATTATACAGATTCAATAAAATATTGAATAGTCATGATATTTTTATTTTTTGTTTTTTGTTTATTTGTTTTTGGGTCACAACTGGCAGTACTCAGGGGTTACTCCTGGCTCTTCAGCCAGAGTAGCTCCTGGTAGGTTCAGGGGACCATCTGAGATGCCGGTATTTGACCCGGGCTCGTCCTGTGTTGGTCGCATGCAGGGCAAAGGTCTTACCGCTGTGCTATCGCTCTGGCCCTGGTTTTTTTTTAATTTTGGGTCACACCCAGTGGTGCTCAGGGGTTACTCCTGGCTCTATGCTCAGAAGTCACTCCTGGCAGGCTCAGGGGACCATATGGGATGCCAGGATTCGAACCAGGGTCTGTCTTGTGTTGGCCACATGCAAAGCAAATGCCTTACCATTGTGCTATTGCTCCAGCCCAGCCCTGATATTTTTAAAGACATAGATCAAATGCTGTAGAAATTCATATGGAGTCATACCTCCACACTCCAAATACCTATTTTTTCAGACCAAGTTGTGTTGAATCTGAAAGGTAACCACAAACAGAAATGTATAGAAACTCAAACATGGGGCCGGAGAGATAGCATGGAGGTAAGGCGTTTGCCTCTCATGCAAAAGGTCATCGGTTCGAATCCCGGCGTCCCATATGGTCCCCCGTGCTCCCAGGAGCGACTTCTGAGCATGGAGCCAGGAGTAACTCCTGAGCACTGCCGGGTGAGACCCAAAAAACCAAAAAAAAAAAAAAAAAAGAAACTCAAACATTTGGAAATTAAAAATAATAAAACAGAGCAGATAAATAAAATTGAAACTAAAGAACAAACTAAAAGATCAATGAAACTAAGAGTTGGTTCCTTGAAGGAAAAAAAAACAGAATTGACAAAATTAACAACACTCACAAGAAAGAGAGAAAACTCTAGAAAACCAAATCACAAAGGGTAGAGACTACAACAGATAGCATAGAAATTCAAAAGAGCATAAGAATGGCTAAAGAAACTGTAGTACGGGGCCGGGAAGGTGGCGCTAGAGGTAGGGTGTCTGCCTTGCAAGCTCTAGCGTAGGACAGACTGCAATTCAATCCCCCGACGTCCCATATGGTCCCCCCAAGCCAGGAGCGATGTCTGAGCGCATAGCCAGGAGTAACCCCTGAGCACCAAATGGGTGTGGCCCAAAAACCAAAAACCAAAAAAAAAAAAGAAAAGAAAGGAACTGTGGTACATATACACAATGAAATATTATGCAGCTGTCAGGAGAGATCAAGTCATGAAATTTTCCTATACATCAGGGGTCTCAAATTGAATTTACCTGCGGGCCACAGGAGGCAAAGTCGGGGTGATCCTTGAGTGCAAAGTCAGTAGTAAGCCTTGAACATTGAGGGGTGCGACACAAACAACTAAAACAAAACAAAACAAAACAAAAAAAGATTCCTCTAGGGCAGGACCACAAAATGTTGTATGAAGGGCCGTTTGCGGCCTGCGGGCTGCAAGTTTGGGACCCCTGCTATACATGGAAGTACATGGAATCTATTATGCTGAGTGAAATAAGTCAGAGAGAGAGAGAAAGATGCAGAATGGTCTCACCCATCTATGGGTTTTAAGAAAAATGAAAGACATTCTTGCAATAATAACTTTCAGACACAAAAGAGAGAAGGGCTGGAAGTTACAGCTCACCTCATGAAGCTCACCACAAACAGGGATGAATTTAGTTAGAGAAATAACTACATTTGGAACTATCCTAATAATGAGAATGTATGAGGGAAATAGAAAGCCTGTCTAGAGTACAGGCGGGGGTTGGGTGGGGAGGAGGGAGATTTGTGACATTGGTGATGGGAATGTTGCACTGGTGATGGGTGGTGTTCTTTACATGACTGAAACCCAAACACAATCATGTATGTAATCAAGGTGTTTAAATAAAAAAATAAAAAATAAAAAAGAGCATCAGAAATTGCTTTGAAATTATGCCATGAAATGGGAGCACAGAAAAGAAATGTTTTCACTAGTGAGTTATTCAAAACCTTTAAATATTTGGGGCCAGAGGGATGGCATGCAGGTAGGGCATTTGCCTTGCATGCAGAAGGATGGTGGTTTGAATCCCAGCATCCCATATTGTTCCCTGAGCCTGCCAGGAGTGATTTCTGAGTGTAGAGCCAGGAGTAATTCCTGAGCACAGCCGGGTGTTACCCCCAAACAAACAAACAAACAAAACCTTTACATCAGGGGTCTCAAACTTGTGGCCCGCAGGCCGTTTTGCGGCCCTCCGTACATTTTGTGACTGCGGCCGGTCTTCAAATATCGCAGTATTCGCGATTATTCACTTACTGAATAATCACAATAAAATCACATTAAACATTCGCATACCCTGAGCAGTTCCATTCGGGGTATGCAAATGTTTAATGCTATTTTTTGCGATTTTTTATTGCAAATATTCGGTAAGCAAATAATCGTGAATACTTTGCGCCTAGCGCAGACGTCATTTCCGCTGCTCCTGCCCGCTGTCCCTTGCATTATCAGAGGCCTAAGGGAGAGAAGTTTATTACAGAATTAGATTTTGTCATACCTTCATCATGACTTCATCAAAGCCTGCAGTGAAGAGAAAGATTGATGACGAGCACAGATAATTTCAGGAAAAGTGGGAGACGCAGTATTTCTTTATTGAGTACAGGGGCATCCCCACATATCTTATTTGCTCAGAGAAAGTTGCAGTGCACAAGGAATACAACTTGAAACGCCATTATTCAACTAAACATGCTGAGGAATGTGCAAAATATCAAGGGAATGAGAGAACCAAGCGGGTTGCCAGTCTTGAAGCATGTCTAATGAGGCAACAAGATTTCTTCAAGAAAGCAACCAAAGAGAATGTTGCATCAGTCGAAGCTACTTACATGGTTAGTGAGATAATTGCTAAGGCAGGGAAACCATTCACAGAAGGACAGTTCATTTAAAAAAAATGCATGTTACAGGCTGCAAGTATTATCTGTCTGGAAAAGAAAGGTCAGTTTAGCAAAATCAGCCTTTCTGCCAACACTGTGGCATAGCGCATTTCTGACATGTCAAGTGACATTTATCATCAACTGTGTGAGAAAGCCAAATGTTTTGATGCATACTCAGTTTCTCTTGACGAGGGCACAGATATAACAGACACTGCGCAGCTCACAATTTATGTCCGTGGTGTTGATTGCAATTTTGAATTGACAGAGGAGCTGCTCACAATAATTCCAATGCATGGCCAGACCACCACTAATGAGATATTTCGGCATCTGTGTGATGCCATTGAGAATGCAGGTTTGCCATGGAAGAGGTTTGTTGGAATAATAATCGATGGAGCCATCGATGACAGGGAGGAAAAAAATGGACTGGTGGCACTTGTTCAAAAAAAACTTGAAGAGGAGGATGTAGAGAAGGCCATTGCTCTTCACTGCATTATCCATCAGCAGGCCCTTTGCAGTAAATGCCTGCCGTGTGACAATTGATGTCTGTTGTTGCGAAATGCATCAACCAAATCAGATCCAGGGGCTTAAAGCACAGGAGGTTCCATGCTTTTTTAGAGGAAATGGAATCAGAATATGGAGATGTGCTCTATTTCACCGAGGTACATTGACTCAGCACGGGAAATGCCTGAAAAGATTTTCTGAGTTGAGAGAAGAAGTGAAAGCCTTCATGGAGAAGGAAAGGAATGCTGTTTCTGAGTTGAGTGATCACAAATGGCTCATGGACTTAGCTTTTCTTGTTGACATCACACATAAGCTGAATGTACTAAACAAGATGTTACAAGGCCTGGGGCAGCTTATCAGTGCTGCCTATGACAAAGTGAGAGCATTCTCCACAAAACTTGTGTTATGGAAATCCCAGCTCTCTCAGACAAACTTTTGCCATTTCCCAGCATGCAAGGAACTTGTGGATGCAGGCATACCATTCAGTGGTGAGAAATATGTTGATGCTATTTTTAAGCTAGAGAAGGAATTGGATCACAGATTTGCAGACTTCAAAAAGCACAGAGCCACTTTCCAAATTTTTGTGGACCCCTTTTCCTTTGATGTGCAAGATGCCCCTCCTGTGCTTCTAATGGAGCTCATTGACCTGCAATACAACTCTGATCTCAAAGCCACGTTCAGGGAGATTAGTGGAAAAGCAGACATGCGCATGGAACTAGATAAATGTACATTGCCCTCAATGTTTAAGGAGTTACATAAGTCTAATGTCTTTAGATTATATTGTGTGCTGCTAAGAAATAGTATGTACTACAACTGGGGATTTGAGGGACAAAGTAATTGTATTGTACATGGGTTTAGTTTTGTTTTCCTTGATGTTCTTTGTCTGAAAGTTCAAGGCTGGGCTATCATCAATGGGACTACCGAGAATTCTGTTTATGGGTGATTGTGCTTCCACTGTAACTTTACCCTGTCCTCTTTCTTTGCATCTTTGTTATCATAATTAAAAAAAAGAAAAAGAAAAGCAGACATGCATAGGCAATTTTTGAGAGAATTGCCCCCCAGCTTCCCTGAGCTTTCCCAAATGTTCAAGCGCACCATGTGCCTTTTTGGGAGCACATATTTGTGTGAAAAATTATTCTCCACATTGAACTTCAATAAGTCAAAAAGTACAGGTCTAGACTTAATGATGATCATCTTCAAGCCATACTGAAGGTCTCTCTAAAGACAAATGTGGTTCAGATTTGTGAGAAGAAGTGCTGTCAAGTCTCTGGCAGCAAGGACTAGGCAAAAGATGCCATGTTCAGAAGAACTGGTCATGATCTTCACTCAATGTTCTATTCATGTTCAGAAGAAATAATTAAAACTGCTAATAATGACATTTGAGGACTTTTTTTTTTTTTTTTTTTTTTTTTGTGAAATCCCTTATGTAGGGCCCGGAGAGATACCACAGCGGCGTTTGCCTTGCAAGCAACCGATCCAGAACCAAAGGTGGTTGGTTCGAATCCCGGTGTCCCATATGGTCCCCCGTGCCTGCCAGGAGCTATTTCTGAGCAGACAGCCAGGAGTAACCCCTGAGCACCGCCGGGTGTGGCCCAAAAACCAAAAAAAAAAAAAAAAAAAAAGAAAGAAAGAAAGAAATCCCTTATGCAGCCCTGCCTCACCCTGACTTTGCCTCCTGCGGCCCCCAGGTAAATTGAGTTTGAGACCCCTGCTTTACATATTTATTCCTAATCCTCTTCAGTCTCTTTCAGAAAGCTGAGAAAACAGGAATCCTCCCAAACAATTTCTATGAGGTAAATATTAACCGATACCAACAGTCAGAGGCAACTCAGAAAAGAAAGACTATAGACCTATACCCCTGATGAACATAAATGAATCCTACTAGGTCATGGTGTTGAATCCAACAATACATCAAAACGTTTATACACCATGACCTAGTAGGATTCATTTAGGGAAGCAAAGATGTTTTAATATATGCAAGTTAATCAATGTAATATGCCACATCAATATAAGAAAAAAAATCATATGAACATATCAATAAATGCCGAGAAAAGCATTTGACAAGATCAAACACCCATTCAGATTAAAAAAAAAGTCCCAATAAAAGAATCTTCCTCAACATAGTTGTCATTTAACACAAGTCCACAGCAAACACTGTACTCAGTGGAAGAAACCTTCCCTCTAAAATACGGCATATTTCAAGATTTCCCACTCTCACCTACACTATTCTATATAGTATTGGAAGTCCTTTTTTTTGGTTTTTGGGCCATATCCGGCGGTGCTCAGGGGTTACTCCTGGCTGTCTGCTCAGAAGTAGCTCCTGGCAGGCACGGGGGACCATATGGGACACCGGGATTCGAACCAATGGAAGTCCTTTTATTGTAACTAGTCAAGAAAGCGATATTGAGGGTATCCATATCAGAAAAGAAGTCAAACTCCCGTTATTTACAGACAACATGTTAGTATATACTTAGAAAACTCTACAGAAAAAAAAAACTACTTAAACAATAGTGAACAGTAAAGTGACAGTAAAGTGACAGGTTACAAAAATCAACACACAGAAATCCATAAATTCTCTATATTCAATGGAAGAGAGAGAAAGTTTAAAAACAATCCCATTCAGAATTGTGCCTTAAAAAATCAAGTACCTTGGAATCAATTTAATAAAAGGGGCAAAACACTTATCTAAAGAAAAATATAAATCACTTCTAAAAGAAATAAAAGAGGTAACTTAGTCCTCCTATGCTAAGTTCCTCCCCATAGGGGGATTTCCTTCTTCTTTCTCCTCTACTTTCCAATAAACTTTTCTACCTTCTAAAAATAAAAATAAATAAATAAAAGAAGACACAAGGAAATGGAAATACATCCTTTGTTCATGGATTAGAAGTGTCAACAATGTCAAAATGACAGGTAAGCAAGATAATGACGACATAGTCAAAATGACAAAACATAATCTTGCCCAAAGCATTATACAGATTCATTGCAGTCCCTAAAAATACCCATAACATTTTTAAAGACACAGTTAAAATAATCTTGAAATTCATATGGAGTAATAATCATTATATTCCAAAAAACTAAAGCAGTAAGAGGAAAAAGGGAAAAAAAAAACCTTCTCTTTCCACTTCAAGCTGTGCTATGAACTAGTAGTAATTGAAATAGTATAAAACTGGAATAAGAAAAGATTGTCACAAATGACTGTCTTCAAAAAATAATGTTGGGGATAACTGGCCAATCATATGCAAAAACAAAAAAAGAAGAAAAAATTTAGAACTCTTTCTATCATTATGCAACAAAATTCAAATCCAAATCCATAAATTATATTGAAGAGAACATAGGTAGAACACTACATGACATTAAAGCTAAAGTATCTTCAGCTACACAACACCACTGGTCAAGCAAATGAAAACAACAACAACAAAAAAAATTAATGGGATACAACAAGCTATAAAGCTTCAGCACAGCAAAAGAAATGAGTACCAGAAAAAAGACACCCAGAAACTGGGAGATAATATTTTCCCACCAATCATCTGATAACAGGTTAATATCCAAGATACATAAAACACTGGTAGAAATTTACACAAGAAAAACAATCAATCCCTGCCAGAGAGATAGTCTAGTGGGTAAAGAGAAATAGGCAGTGTTTGTCTTACACGTGTCCTACTTGGGTCCTATCCCTGCATCCCACTTATCTCGATAGCCTGCCAGGAGTGATCGCTGAGCACAAAGCCAAGAATAAGCCCTGAGACTCTCCAAACAAAACAAAACAAAACAAAACCAACAACCCTATCAAAAATGTGGGGAAGATAGATCAAATGTAGAGCACATGTCTGGCATGAGTGAGCCCAAGTTCTGTTCCCAATCCCTCATGGCTCCCTGAGCCACTGGTGCCCTTGACCTTTCTGTCCCACCTCCAGTACTTGCTAGTGTGACCTCCATAAAAACAGCAACAAGAAAAATATATCTATTGAACTGTTTCTTTCTCTGTCCTATGTAAACCCCAGTTTAGATAACATGTTCACAGGCAGGCCATTTGTTTTGCAGTAAGTATTTGTTTTAAGTAAGAGTTATAAGAAGCCCATGCATTTGTCTGTCTTTTACTTGGAGGGTAGGATGATGGTTGAGGGCACCCAGGACTCTTAGGTGTTCTCTCTATGCTTCTCAGCCTGGCTAGTGATTCATTGAAAGGATCTGGTATCTTAACCCCTCTACTATCTCTCTGGTCCATACACACACTTATCTATGGTAATCCCCCTAAGACTTGCTAAACATAATAAAATAATGCATTTGATTTTTTAGGTCATTACCAGAAGTAGAAGATACTCTAGGTGTGAGAAGATGCAATTTAAGAGATAAGGATTGGGGAGAGCTTTTGTAAAAATAAATAGAAATGGGTTTTTTGTTTTTTTTGCTTGATGACTGACAAACACCGACACACACACACACACACACACACACACACACACACACACACACACACCACAACACATGCCCTTTTGCAAAATTTGTCTTTAAGCCCAAACTTCCTAAAACTTCCAAACTTCCAAAAGCCACTCCTCTCAGACTTCTTCAAGAGCTCTTTGACTATGGAATAGGCTGGTGGCATGAGGCAGGGCCACCCAGCTCTCTCTTTTAATCATCCTCCCCATCAGAATCCAGGCCCCTTCAAGAGACACAGCGAGGAAAAAGCTGCAGTCTCACCGCCTTCCTTGGGTTTGGTTCATGATTATTCGGGAATCAGAGGGAAGGCATGGAGCTTATGCAGCTGAATTGTTCCATGCTTAGGACTGGGGATATGGTGCTAGGGGTCAAAAGGGCTCTACCTAGCACTGCTCAGGAGGCCTAGTCCCCATTCATGAATTTTTATCTCCCTCTTTTGCATAAAATCACTGACATTTTACAGATCCCAGAACCCCAAACCTCAAGGTCAAAATACCAGCACTTCTCACCCTAATGGTCTCTCAATGACCCCCTCACCCCCAAACTCTTAATCTACCCTTGGGGGACCAACTTTGGGGTAGCTTGGAGAGGCTGCAGACACATTATTTCCTCTGTCGGAACAAAACCAGGAGCTGCTACCTTTTCCTCCTCCACAAAAAATATTCTCGAAGTTATTTTTTGTTCCCTGTTGGCTATGCCATTCCTCAGTAATAACAAATGAAATTACTGAGGCAAAAGGTAACCACGCCTAGCAGGTTTTTATTGTCGAGTGCCCACCAGTCTCAGATAAGATTGTGTACGGAAGACTCTGCCTTCTCTGCCTCTCAGTTCTCCGATATTGCACTGAAGTGTCTGGGGAATGAATCAGTCACTGGACCAGATAAACAAGCCAGCCAGTCCCTGCTGCTGTTCTCTGCAACTAGGAGGGGAAACTCCCTTGGATTCCTCACAGGTCCTGGAATACCGAAGCACATGAGGACTGCCAGGCACCTTTGCACCCCGCTCCCCACAGCTCAGGTCCCACCTCCCTTTCCACGCCCAACAGCAGTGGAACCACCTGCCAAGGCGCCAAAGCTTCAGAGCACATAAGTGCTCACCAGAGTGGTCAGAAGAGGGCTCTATGCAGGGCCTGATGAGGACGCTACTCGCCATTCTCGCTGCAGGGTCCCTGGTTGGTGAGTAGTCCCTGTGGGCAGATCCCATTCCCCCTAGGAGCCAGGGTCAGCATGGGCACCCTCACCTTTCCCCCCAGCAGAGGCAGTTTCAGTTTCTTCTCTGCTAGGACTGAATTGGGTGCTGAGTTACCTTGAGGCAGTGGACACTCAGATCACTGGAGAGGATGAGAGGGAGCCTCAAAAATTCAGCCAATGAACTCTCTAGGCTGTAGGGAAGGTGCAGACCAAGCTTTGAGTCCAGCCATTTTTCACTTCCCTGTGCTCAGGGACCCTCGCTTGCCAAGGCCAGAAGATCAAGAGCCTTTTCTCTGCAATGGACATGACTAGCTGCACTATTGGGTTTTAAAACACCTCCACTCCTGAAACAGGAATTAATTTTTCTATTGCAGTCAGGTGGGTCTATTGATCACCATTATGAGAACTCTGAGTCTGGCATGAGTTTATTTTAGGGGAGGGCTTGGGGGGATCACACCTGGCAGCGCTCAGGGGTCATTCCTGGCTCTATACTCAGAAATCACTCCTGGCAGGCTCAGGGGACCATATGGGATGCCGGGATTCGAGCCACCATCTCTCTGCATGTAAGGCAAACGCCCCACTTCCATGTTCTCTCCAGCCCCTATGAGTTTATTTTTAACTGTATTTATTTATTGATTGATTTCTGGGCCACACCCAGCGATACTCAGGGGGTTACTCCTGGCTCTGTACTAGAGATTGCCTCTGGCAGGCTGGGGGACCATATGGGATGCCGGGAATCTAACCAGGTCCCTCCCAGGTCTGCCACTTGCAAGGCAAATGACCTACTGCTGTGCTATCTCTCCATTCTCTGGCATGAAATTTAGGTTGCATCTCTGTTTCCTGAAATGGTTACCACATTCAGGAAATTTTCTGAGGAGTGAAAGCCTCATCCTGACTGAAGTGGGAATGGGGTGGGATGGACAAGTGGGTTGGGATGGACAAGTGGTACAGGCAGTTTTCTGAAGCCCCAGGTCCAGTGTAAGCAGAGGGCCATAAGAAATCAAGATTACCCAGCCCTCTTTGCTGTCCCTGGCCAGTCTTCCAGCTATCTCCCACCCCATTTCTGCAGTCTGACCTTTCTCTGATTCCAAGGTGAGTACTGTCAACAGATGGAATCTGTGTTAAGTTAGGATTTGATGCAATCCTGAGAGACCCTATGACCATGTCCCTTTGGATTCCCATCCATGCTGGGGGAATCTGAAAAGCTCCTGGTCTTTTCAGATGGAGGAGTGCTCACAGAAAACATCCATTATACAGGGGTCTCAAACTCAATTTACCTGGGGGCCACAGGAGGCAAAGTCGAGGTGATCCTTGACTGCAAAGTCAATAGTAAGCATTGAACATGTATGGAGGGCCGCAAACGGCCCGTGAGATCCCAAGCCTCTACTCAGGCTCATTCAAGAGTAAGTTGAATTGTTTTCCTTCACTTCCCAAAGTTAAGGAAATGGGTCTTCCCGCTGTGAAAATTTCCCTTGAGAAGAGTTTATGGCTCTTCAGATGAAACATTCCTAGTGTCCCAATGTAGACTTTCACCCAAGAATGTGGGAGTGATGCAGGCTGAGAAACAGATAGTAGTTTGAGAAGGAAAAGGTGAGGGAATTGTGTACCCTCAGATCCCTTCAAAGAAGGAACCAACATTCTGTTGGGAGGGATGCGGAGCAGTGGCACAAGTGATAAGGTGTCTGCCTTGCTCATGCTAGCCTAAGACAGACCGCAGTTCGATCCCCCCAGCGTCCTATATGGTCCCCCAAGCCAGGACCAATTTCTGAGCGCATGGCCAGGAGTAACCCCTGAGTGTCACAGGGTGTGGTCCAAAAACCCAAAAACACCTCCCCAAAAAAAGACTCCCCTGGGGAGGTTAACTTCAGTTACAATCTGGCCCTTAATCTGCTTTCCACCCCCACCATGGTCTCTGCCTCAGTCACAGGCTCCCCCCAACTCACACATTCTACCCCAAACAGCCACCCCTGTGGCCATAACACCCCACCAGGAGAGGCTAAGCACCCCCTAGTCTTCCTCTCAAATGGCCCTTCTTTCTCTTTTTCCCTGAACTTCAACAACCTACCAGTAGCCCCTCTTCAGTTCTGACATCAGTGAACTCCCTCCTTCCACTCAGACTCAGCCTTGATCCCAGCATTCTTCTCCAGGACCCCAATTCAGCCCAGACTCAGATCCAGGCAAGATGTCAGCCCCACTGCAGGACCCACAGTATATATGTCACACTATAAATAATATCCCCTGGGCCCCAAGGTCCATTCTGAGGAAACCAGAAATTCTGGAAGACAAAGGTTTCTTCAGTTTCTAGAAATAACCAGAACAGGTTCAGAAAAAATTGTGGCTTTAGTGTTAACTTAAATACAAGCTGAGTCTAACTGTCCTAATAGTCTCTATCTTCCATGGGCCCCTCAAGTCTATGGTTCATGCTCACATTCCCTACCTACAGAAGCACAGTGTGGACTCTGAATAGAAGAACCCTTCACTCCCTCTCTCCTTGGTATGTCTGTTGGTCACGTCATGTCCAGGAGAGGCTTCAAGGTCTTCTTCAGCCAGATCCACACCTGCTTCCTTCCCAGCCAGCCTAGCAAGCCCTTCTGACAAGCTCTACCTCTGCCTCCCACCATTTCCTTCACAGACCAAGCTTAGAATGCCATGAGGAGAGTTCTGTAAGTCAGGGACTCTCATGGGGAATTCCTTTGAGGCAGCAGCATGTCCCCAGGCCTCTTTTCCCCTTTGTTGCCTTTCCCTTAACTATGCAGCAATAGCCCCAGCAAACACCTGGACTAACCATAGCTTCTCCTCTTCCCATCTGCCCATCCTCCCTAAAGGCTAACAGAGGCCTTGGGAGATAGCATAGGGCTAACATATTGAATCCCTGCTTGAGTTTCCTATACTGATGACCCTTGAGACAACCTTAGAGATCACTAGGGATCCCTAGTAGCCACTGCACTACAAAGCCAACTAGCCCAGCCTTGTTGGTATCATGTCCTAAGGAAGAGCATTGATTAGAAGGCTCCAATTAAAAAGTAAATTGGACCCCTACACACACACACACACACACACACACACACACACACACACACACACACACACCATCTATACAGCAAGTCCCTTGTTTCCCCAGGATTGAACCACTCCAATAGCACACACCTGTACAAAACTAAACACACTCCCTCCTAGACATTAATTACCCCACAGTCTATCAGGGCCTGTGAAAAACTCTATGAACTCTTTCTGGTGCAGGAGCATTGACAGTGGGTGTTTGTATTTACTCACATTTATCAAATATAAAATAAAGATGCTCAGGTTCCAGGTTAGAACATAGAAGAGTTTATTGGGAAGTAAAAGAGAAATAAACTCTTCAACAGGAGATATAACTTGGTGAAAGTAAAAGAGAAAGAAACTCTCCAACAGGAGAGGAACTTGGTATAACTTGGTGTAACTGTGGCTTGTTTTGTGGATTTTTTAGTAGAAAAACTGAGTCTTTGTGTTACTTATCAAAAATATCCTCTTCTCCAGGCCTTCCCTGGGTGCCAGCTCAGATGGCCAGAAGTGGGTTCAGGTGGACTCTTAGGGGTTCTCAGGCTTCCCCCCTCCCTCCGTACTCCAGGGGGGAGGTAGGCGGGCAGATATCTGGCTTCCGGTTTCCACTTTGATTCTGGAGGCCAGCTCTTGCTAGGTATGGGGTTTGGGAAGGCCCCATGCCGAAGGCCTTCTCCCTAGCTTGGGGAGTGCTGAGAGGCTTGGCAGGCCCCCAGCCATCTCCCTCTTTCTCCCCTGGACTCTAGGCCCTCCTGGGTGCCGGCCCAGATGGCCAGAAGTGGGTTCAGGTGGACTCTTAGTAGTCCTCAGGCTTCCCCCTTTCTCCGTACTCCAGGGGGGAGGTGCATGGGGAGGAGGGCCGGCAGATATCTTGTTTCTGGTTTCCTCTCTGATTCTGGAGGCCAGCTCTTGCCAGGCATGGTGTTTGAGGAGGCCCCATGCCAGAGGCCTTCTTTCTCGCCTGGGGAGTGCTGGGAGGCTTGGCAGGCCCCCAGCCGTCCCCCTTTTTCTCCCCTGAATTCCATGCCTTCCCTGGGCGCCAGTCCAGGTAGATTCTATAGGGGTCATCAGGCTTTCCCAATACCTCTTCCTACACTAATGGGAATGCGCTTTGGGAGGAAGGCAGGCTGTTGCAGCACTGGTTTATGTTGGGACAGTCACTGGAAATTTTTTTCTTTGGTCTTCATTTCCAAAACCATGCGGGGGCTAGTGCCCCCATGCATACAATATATATTGATAGTATTATATGCATATAGTTTATATATGCATAATATCCATCTTGTATTGTGACCTTGATACTGCCCTACAAAGCTCATTTCTAATCATTTACTTCCTCAGTCCCAACCATTATTTCCCCCTATTTACCCATGTAAGTTCAGCTCATGACATGAAGCTCATCACATAGAGTGATGAGTGCAGTTAGAACAACAACTACACTGAAAACTATCATAACAATGTGAATGAATGAGGGAAATAGAAAGCCTGTCTCGAATACAGTTGTGGATGGGGTGGGGAGGAGGGATATCTGGGAAATTGGTGGTGGTAATCTTGCACTGGTGAAGGGGGGGGTGTTCTTTTTTTTGTTTGTTTTTTGTTTTTTTTTGTTTGTTTGTTTTGGTTTTGGTTTTTGGGCCACACCCGGTAACGCTCAAGGGGTTACTCCTGGCTATATGCTCAGAAGTTGCTCCTGGCTTGGGGGACCATATGGGACACCGGGGGATCGAACCGCGGTCCATCCAAGGCTAGCACAGGCAAGGCAGGCACCTTACCTTTAGTGCCACCACCCGGCCCCTGGGGGGGTGTTCTTTATATGACTGTAATCATACAACTACAATCATATTTGTAATCAATGTGTTTAAATAAAGATAAAAACATGTCCTCTTAATTTAGGGCCCAGTTGTATGTTAAAATTGACATCTTGCGGGGGGGGGCTGGAGAGAGAGCATGGAGGTAAGGCATTTGCCTCGCATGCAGAAGGTCTGTGGTTCAAATTCCGGCATCCCATGTGGTCCCCCGGGCCTGCCAGGAGTGATTTCTGAGCGCAGAGCCAGGAGTAACCCCTGAGCATTTCCGGGTGTGATCCAAAAACAAAAACAAAAACAAAAAAAGATTGACATCTTGGGACTGGAGCACAGTGGTAAGGCATTTGCCTTGCACATGGGCAACACAGGATGGACCCCTGTTTGAATCCCAGCATCCCATATGGTCCTCCAAGCCTGCCAGGAGCTATTTCTGAGTGCAGAGCCAGAAATAACCCCTGAGTGCTGCCACCAGGTGTGACCCCCTCAAAAAAAGATGTATATCTTATTTCCCACTTAGGTAGGAGAATATTTAAGACCATTGTAGACTTTGTATTTCACTATACACCCAGTTATTGCTTCCATTATCTCTGTGAGTTCTGTGAGCCCAAGGTCTGTATAGTCTTGGTAAATCATAAACTTCCTCAGTCTCAGAGCCTAATAATTTGTAGGAATGTTTTAAAATATATCTGGGGACAGACAGCTAAAATAAAGCTGTTTGTTGGGGCCAGAGTGGTGGCACAAGTGGAAAGGCATCTGCCTTGTCTGTGCTAGCCTAGGACAGACCATGGTTCGATCCCCCGACATTCCATATGGTCCCCCAAGCCAGGAGCGATTTCTGAGCACATAGCCAGGAGTAACCCATAAGCGTCACCGGGTATTGCCAAAAAAACAAACAACAACAACAACAACAATAATAATAATAAGCTGTTTGCTGCAGCTGACAAGGAGAAACTAAGACTTCCTCTTTCATGCACACATAACCCATAAATAACAAAAAATGACCATAGTTCACTGAGCCTCCATTTTTCTCATTACCAAATGAGAACAATGATAGTAACTGTGCATCAGGGTGTTGTGAGGACTTTAATCATCTGAAATGCTTAGTCTGTTAAGCTGTGAGCAGCTGGCTAAGACATTGTTATTTCTGTTCAGAAAACCTAATTATTTTATTTTGGAGATGAATAAATGGAAGTCTAATTGCTTAAAAAGCCAAAGCAGCCCATCCTGGTGGTTGTCCATCCCCATTAGATAGGCTACAGGTTGTCAAAGATGCCCTTACCATCTGAGTTTGCTTCTGGCTGGCTGGGCAAGGTTCATGTGGCCATCACATAAGCAGGAAAATAAACATCCTCCTCAAGATTTTTTAGAAATGAATGTCTTTAAGCAAGTTAGTTCTTAAACATTTTAATTGAATTTTTGTTTGTTTGTTTTTGGTTTTTGGGTCACACCTGGCGGTGCTCAGGGGTTACTCCTGGCTGTCTGCTCAGAAATAGCTCTTGGCAAGCACGGGGGACCATATAGGACACCGGGATTCGAACCAACCACCTTTGGTCCTGGATCGGCTGCTTGCAAGGCAAATGCAGCTGTGCTATCTCTCCGGGCCCTAATTGAATTTTTAACATTTAGTTGACTATCTCAAAAGCATTCCCTTGGGAAACATGGACACCAACATCAGTCAATGAGAGAGAAGAGCTGGCAAGAATGTGGATTCATGAGACCCTCTCAAATATCGCTGGTTGGAAGGGAAGATGTGAGGCCACTGAGAAGTGGAATCTGGTAGTACTTCCAACAGTTAAATGTAAATCTGAAGTCCTAAATGTAAAGTTAAATCTCTCCAGGAACTGGAGAGATAGTTGAGAGGGTAAAGCAATTTCCTTGCACATGGTCAACATGAGTTCAATCCCCAGAATTCCATATGGTCCCCCAGCACCACCAGGAGTAATTTCTGAATTCAGAGCCAGAAATAACCCCTGAGTATCACTGGGTGTGGCCAAACAAACAAGAAAAAAAAAATCTATGGTCTGACCAGCTCTGTGGATAAGTCACCCCTTAGCTCTAGAACTAAGAAAAAAATTTTTTTTAAATCTGTCCACTAGGGGCCGGGCGGTGGCGCTGGAGGTAAGGTGCCTGCCTTGCCTGCGCTAGCCTAGGACGGACCTCGGTTCGATCCCCCGGCGTCCCATATGGTCCCCCAAGAAGCCAGGAGCAACTTCTGAGCGCATAGCCAGGAGTAACCCCTGAGCGTCACAGGGTGTGGCCCAAAAACCAAAAAAAAAAAAAAAAATCTGTCCACTTAAATGCTTATTTGCACATATTTACAGTAGCATCATTTGTACTAGCCCAATATGGCAAGAACACGGTAAATAAAAATTACAGGGAATATTATTCAGCCTTAAAAGTAAAAGATGCTAATTCATGCAATGTATGGTATAGATGAAAATATCAAACAAAGTGAAAAAGGTCAGAGACAAAAACTATCTATTGCATTTATATGAAAAGTCTTTATACAAAATATCCAGATAAAGAAATCCATAGAAAAAAAAATATATATATATTGGTTTTTGGGTCACACCTGGCAGTGCTCAGGGGTTACTCCTGGCTCTATGTTCAGAAATCGCCCCTGGCAGGCACGGGGGACCATATGGGATGCCGGGATTCGAACAACAGTCCTTCTGCATGCAAGGCAAACACCTGACCTCCATGCTATCTCTCTGGCCTCAGAGACAGAAAATATTTGAGTGGCAGCTGGCAGGGGAAGGCAGGACGGGGACCATGATTGATGATAAATATAGGTTTTCTTTTTGGAGGGATGAGAATGTTCTGGAATCAGCAATGATAACGTGTGCACAACTATGTGAATTATTAAGAAAATTCTGACTTGGACTTTTTAAATTGGTGGCTTGAATTATATCTCATATGCAAGGGAAAGAATGAGTGAAGAACAAAATGTTCTTCATAGTTCTGAGGACTGGGGTTAGCTCTCACAGACTTCTACATCGGCCAGTTGGTTAGAAGGTTAAGAGCTGTGGGGTCTATGAGTCTTCTCATCTGCTCCAATTTTCTGCAGCTCACATTGCTGAAGATACTTCCAATCTTCTTCAACACGTGAAATTCCAATCCAGCAACTTCGAGAACATCCTAACATGGGAGAGCGGGACAGAGAGCACCCCAGACACGGTGTACAGTGTTGAGTATAAGATGTAGGTTTTTGTTCCAAAGCATTCTATTTCTGCCCTGAAACTAAGCCTTTCCAAAGATCCAATCTCCCATTACGTTCACTCTGTCTTTCTCTTTGTCTTTCTCTGATCTCTGTCTCTCTCTGTCTCTGTCTCTCTCACTCACTGTTTCACACTTTCTCCACTCACCCAGATAAAGTCTTACTCCTCTTTGCTTCTTTGCAGAGGGAGGATAAAATAATGGTGAAAAATAGGGAGGCTTGGGCTCCATCCCCAGTACCACAGTGCATGCTGACTATTACCTGGAGGCCTTCAAGGACATCCAGAGTGGCCAAGGTGGTCCCCGAGCAGCCCCACATCCTCTCAGCCTAGCACGGAAGTGTCAGCCTATTAACCAAATATCACAGGCATGGCTCCCTCATCACAACTCCAGAGACCCAAATTAAACAAAAACTAGTAGCAGAAAAGAGCATGTAAATAAAAGTCTAGCCTTCAGAGCCAAACTATACAGGCTCACATACTCAACTATATGAATTTCAGCAGCTGCTTACGTCACCTAACCTCAATTTCCCCAGCATCAAGACAGTGATAGCCCCTTCATCATAGAATTATTAAATAAGGTAGTTTTTAGGGCCGGAGAGATAGTACAGCTAGTAAGGACTTTGCCTTGCATGCAGCTAACACCCATAAGGTCCCAGAGTCCACCAGGAGTAAGTCCTGGACACAGAGTCAGGTGTAAGCCCTGCTCATGACTGGGTATAGGCCCAAATCCAAAAATAAATAAATAAATAAATAAATAAGGTAGATTTAGGTACATTAAATAAAATAATCATTAGCACTTGTGCTTGACAAATAGTAATCTAATTATAATTGCTTTATTCTATTAACAAAACTAAGGCAATAAAAAGTCATTCCCCTCTTAATCTCCTTCCCACCAATTCAAACCCTTGTTTCTGGGCAGTGGGAAAAGAGTTCGAGTCTAATCCTGAGTTTCACTCCTGTGGCAAGTCACATTTCTTTGACTTGAGGGGATTGAGTGATCAAATGATTTGATCATTTCCAGGAATCTACCTCAGGACCCCTTACATGTGAAGCACAAGCTCTACCACTGAGCTTCATCCCAGCCTCCCTAGTCACTTCCTTCTGAAGCCCAGCCCCTCACCTATACAATAGGGTTGAGTGATTGCCTCAGAAGATTGGGATGTGGATTAGAGAGTTGGCATATGTGGCAGAATACATTCCTGTCACATATGCAAGGCCCTACCCTAGCCCCAAATGGCCCCCCAGTCACCACTAGGGATAATCTTCATGGTCACTGAGGACGTTGAGACAAACGCCAAACCCATACAATGAGGTGTAATCTGAGTGACCCTAGATTCCCCTAGAATTATTATTGTTCAAATCTTGGCTCCGCACATGCATACTCCAAACACCTGGTCAATTCTTATCCTTTTTAAATAGGGGCTTCCCCAGGGATGCTGGGGCCACCCCATGGCCACTCCTATGAAAACTGGTCAAACAAGATAGGCCTAATAATTACAGGCTATTACCCAATGGCAGTAGAGTTGGTGGTGGTGTTATCAGGGACGGAACTGGGTGCTATGTCCCAGAGCCTCATTTTAACTTTCTTACACTTCAACTTTCTTATGGTAAAGAAAGGCAAACAATAAATGAACCTCACAGGACCATTGTATGAATTAACAACCATTCACATAGGGGCCTGGGCATGTGCTAAGTAAATATTGGAAGTCTTTATCACTTTTAATAAACCACAGGCACACTGCCAGGCCTGCTCCTGATAGTTGGGCTCTGAATTCTTCGTCTACAGGTATGGAGAGAAGAACTGGCTGGCAAAGGAAGGTTGCCAGCGAATCACCCAGAAATCTTGCAACCTAACATTGGAGACGAACAGCATCATGGACCTCTACTATGCCCGGGTCACAGCACTCACCAGAGACAGCCGATCAGCCACCAAGATGACTGACCGCTTTTGTCCCCAGCAGCACAGTGAGTGAGGTGCCTCAGGGTGGGTGTTGGGAAGCAATGAGGGGTGTGACTTTTAGATAAGGATACCCACCCCCTTCATAGCATTCCTCATTGTGGTTTTCAGTCTTTCTACACCTTTGATCCCACCTCCCTGGTAGAAAACCTCTTTATTTTTATCTTTTGAGTCATTTCAAGTCCCAAGCCTTTTTCCATGTAGCATTGAAAGGCATCTTCTCGACATATCCATCTCAACTTCTTTATCTCTGTGTAAAACCCTTCAGTGACTTCCCACAACTGCTTAAGTAAGATCCAAATTTTTGCCATGGCCTCAGAAAGTGGCCCTATGGGGTTCTCATCTAACCCTCTCCTACTACTCTGCCCTAAACACCAATAGAATCCAATACAGGGACCTCACTGCTCACACTTGTCTCGAAGCTCTTCCTGTACCTCCCTACCCTTGTCTTAATCTATCTGAGCATCTCTGTTCCCAAACTGACAAATGTATTTCACTAGGTCACCACACTGTCACAATAAACCATTAATTGTTTTCACACTTCACCTCACACTCTACAATTATTGTGTTTGCTTATCTATTTCCCCATTAAAATGTGAGCTCCAGGAGCCATGTATGAATGTGGAACCCTCTGTGTTCCCAGACTTTCTCCTAGTCTTTCACACATAGAATATGTTCAGTATATAATTGATAAGTGAATGAATGGACTGAATAGCTGAATAAATGGATGTGAGTTGCCAAACTCCCCATACCAACTTAATAATAGCACATAAATTTTTGTTTGGTTAATTGTTATTGCTGTTGTTGCTGTTGTTTGGGGAGTCTATTAAGTGGGGGGGGGGGACCTCTGAGGTAGAGATCCCAGCCATCCTAGGGTTTTTGGCCAATAAGACCCTGAGGTTTTTTTTGTTTGTTTGTTTTTTGGGCCACACCCAGTGATGCTCACTGGTTACTCCTGACTATGCACTCAAAAATGGCTCCTGGCTTGAGCGACTATATCGAATGCCAAGGGATCTAACTGTGGTCCATCCTGGATCATCCACATGCAAAGCAAATGCTCTACCGCTGCATCATCACTCAGGCCCCTAAGCCATGAGCTTGATGTAAAGGCCTGAGGCTTGTGGAACTACACTGTGGTGCTCCAAGGTCATGGCTGGCAGTGCTCGGGGGCATTAGGCTGGTTGGGCAGAGAAGGTATGTGGTATGTGCTAAGAACTAAATGAGGATTGGGAGCATGAAAAGTATGCCAACTTATGCCCTTTATGTCTCTGCCCTGAAAGACCTTTTTTTTTTTTTTTTTTTTTTTTAGAAAATAGAAAAGTTAATTGGAAAGTAAGTAGAAGAAGAGAAAGAAATTTTCCAGCAGGGGAGGAATTTAGGACTAAATTCCTTTTGTTGGTTTGGTTTGGTTTGGTTTGATTTTTGGGTCACACCCAGCAGCACTCAGGGGTTACTCCTGGCTCTATGCTCAGAAATCGCCCCTGGCAGGCTCGGGGGACCATATGGAATGCTGGGATTCAAACCACCGTCCTTCTTCATGCAAAGGCAAATGCCCTACCTCCCTGCTATCTCTCCAGCCCCAGGACTAAATTGTTTTTTGGGGGGTTGGGTTTTTGGGCCACACCTGGTGGTAGGAGTTACTCCTGGCTCTACACTCAGAAATTGCTCCTGGCAGGCTTGGGAGACCATATGGGATGCTGGGAATCAAACCTGGATCAGCCACATGCAAAGCAAACCCTACCCATTGTGCTATTGCTCCAGTGCCAGGACTAAGTTCTGAAAAACTATTTAAGAAAATAAAATAATAGGATAGATGGATAGGAGTAATAGTACAACAGGTTAAGTGCTTGACTTGCAGGCTGTTGATCCAAATTCAATCTCCAGTTCCGCTGAGCCTACTAGAATAATCCATGAGAACAGACCTAGGATGAACCTGGGTTCCATCCCCAGCATCCCATATGGTCCCCCAGAACCAGGAGCAATTTCTAAGCTCATAGCCAGGAGTAATCCCTGAGCGTAACCAGGTGTGGCCCCAAAGCCAAAAAATAAAAAAATAAATATAATATACTTAGGGCTAGAGAGATAGTACAAAGGTTGGGCATTTGCTTTGCACACAGCCAATTCAGGATGGATATGGTCTCCCTGAGCCTTCCAGGAGGAATTTCCGAGCATGAGCCAAGAGTAACCCCTGAGTGATGCCGAATGTGACCCAAAAACAAAACAAAAAAAATGCTTATTATAGCAACTCTGGAATATATAGACATCTATATAGAGAATACAATATAAAATTAAGGTATCCCTAAATAACCTGAATACCTTAACATACCGCAATTATCCACTTTTATTTTCCCCTTTCTTTTTGCCACTGATATACTTATTATAGAAATTCTGGAATGGTGCCAGAGAGATAGCATGGAGGTAAGGCATTTGCCTTGCATGCAGAAGGATGGCAGTTCAAATCCCGGCATCCAATATGGTCCCCCGGGCCCGCCAGGAGCAATTTCTGAGCGTAGAGCCAGGAGGAACCCCTCAGCACTGCCAAGTATGACCCAAAACCAAAAAAAAAAAAATTCTGGAATATATAGCATATGAAATAAAAATAAATGCAGCCCCTAAATAACCTGAATTGTTTTAATATAACCATGATATGATCACTTTCATTTCCTCCCCCCCCTTCCCTTCCCTTTGTCACTGTGTGACTGTGGTTGCAAGCATGTTTGTAGTACTCACACATGTGGTTGTGTGATGAGGAGTGTACACTTTTTCACTGCACTCATGTGTGTATGTGGAGCAAAGCAAGGCCTCTTGCTTGCAAAACAGACATGCAATGTGCTCTATCACTGAATTATCTCTGAGCCCTATCATTGTATTCCTTTGTAATCTAATTGGTTTATCTTCCTTCCCCCAGTGGCATCATGAACATTTACTTATGTCATTAAATATTTTTCCACCACATGATATTTCAGCTGTAAATAATCCAGTTTATAGACATACTCTAAATTATTTTCTTAATTCGTCTTTTGAGGAAATAATTTCATATTTCAATTGGGGGGGTGGAGGGATAGTGAGAGAGTTTGAGCCACACTCAGCTGTCCTCATGGCTTTCTCCTGGCTCTGCTCAGGGATCAAGCTGGCAAGCTTTGAGGTCAATGAGTGCAAGGCAAGCGCTTTTTGAGTCTGAGGTCAATGAGTGAAAGGCCAAGTGCTTTAACCTCTGTGTTACCTCTCGAACCTCCATCTTTCAATTTTATAAATAACACAGAAGCAAGCATTTCTCGTTTAGATATTTTCCATTATGGAGGTCAATGGTCTTTCAGGGATTTTTTTAAATTAGCTTCAGGAGAGATGAGGTTCATAAATCATGAAAAGTGGGTACAATTGGGGCTGGAGTGATAGCACAGCAAGTAGGGTGCTTGCCTTGCATACAGCTGACTAGGATTTGATCCCTGGCATCTCATATGGGCCCCAGAGCACAGCCAGGAATGACCCCTGAGTGCAGAACCAGGAGTAACTCCTGAGCACTGTTGAGTGTGGCCCCAAAAAAAGAAAAAATAAGTGGGTATAAGATTTTTATAAATGAATCTTTTGGGGAAAACAAGATCCATAATATTTACCAGACTCCCCCCAAAATTTGTAAACAAGTAAAGATTATTAGTGATTTGGGAAATTCCATCTAGAGAGGTTAAGCCTTGGGCCTGGCCTTTGAGATTGAGTCCAAAGTACTGTGCTCTCAAACATTTAGGATGTGCAGTGAGTGGAGCTATCAGTCCCCAAAAGTCGGTACTAATAAGTGAGCTAAAAGGGTATTCTGGGAAGACTCAGGGTAATGGAGAACTAGGAGTTGGGCAAGGACATGATCAACCAATGGACCCAATACCCCTATCCAAGGCCTCTTCCCACTCAAGCCTGCCTCTGCTTTACAAAGCATTTCTTTGTGTAACCAACTCACAAGCAGCCTTAGAGTGTGGGAGACAGGAAGTAGCCATTCCCCGTGATTTAGGACAGTCACTGATTTTTTTCTCTCTTTTCGCTCTCCCTTTTTCCAGCTACCCTCAAACCACCTGATGTGACCTGTATCCCCAAGGTAAGGTCGATTCAGATGATAGTTCATCCCACCTTCACACCCATCCGCTCAGAGGAAGGTCACCAGTTAACCTTACAGGACATCTTCAATGACTTGTCCTACAGCTTGGAGCTTCGTATCAACCACACCTACCAAACGGTAATTTCCAGTCTTTTTCTCAGGGCCTCCCCTTTCTGGGAAACTCATTTCCCTCTCAATTAACTCTGTGCCCAAGGAGACAGGTGGGCAGATTAGGTGGAGGCTAGGTGTGGTAGCCAGAAGAATCTATTTTACTAGTAAAGAACTATCAAGCAGAGAAGAGTTCTTATTTATTTATGGTCCCTAATTGGAGTCTTCCAGAATGTTTTATTGATGCTAATTTCTGAATTAATTCAATTTGTAAATTAAATTGCAAATTATATTTAACTTTAACATTTTTTTATTTTTGAGTTGGGGAAATAGTGCAGTGATCAAGATACTTGCCTTGCATGTGGCAGGCCCCCATTCAATCCCCAGAGTCCCCTGCTAGGAGTAACTCCTGAGTAACCCCTGAGATCTGTCAGGTATGGCCCAAAAACCAAAAAAAAAAAAAAAAAGACTCAGTGCTTAGAGCCTAAAAGTCCAAGGGACAGGAGCTCTGAGCATGGAGTAGGCACACAATTTATACATTTTTCAGCCCAGGTATTCAGGACACATATTCATATTCCTTCAAGACATATATAAGCAAAGCAGATATTAGATTAAGCTATGTATCTTGTTTACAAGCCCTGTTTGCTTTTTGTCATCCCATATTCCTAATCTCATTGGGACCCTCAGCTGATTTTCCTAGGTGCAGGCCCAGACTGTATAATGGCACCACTCTGGTTCACAACTTCCTTGAGCATAATTATAATAGTTACTTAAAACCATTATCTGGGGGCCAAAGAAATAACACAATGGGAGGGCATTGGCCTTGCACGGGGCCAATCCAGGACAGACCTGGGTTGGATTCCTGGGATCCCATATGGTTCCCTGAGCCTGCCAGGAGCAATTTCTGAGCACAGAGCCATGAATAACCCTTGAGCACCTCTGGGTGTGACTCCAAAAAAAATTATCTAAAAACTTCAAAATTTTTCTCAACTTGGAGTAGATTTTCACTGTATTTATTCCTGAGTATGGTTCATATTTTATTTCTTTTCTCCCTCCCTCCCTCCTTCCATCCCTTATTTTTCTTTCTTCTTTCTTTCTTTATTTCTTTCTCTCACTCTTCCTTTCTTCTTTGCATTATGAGTGACATATTAGACTCTGGATTCCGTATATTCTTCTAATAAGTATTTCTTTTTTTCTTGTATATTAATCAATTAATTTAGCTTAACTCAAAATTTAGCTTAGATCTAAGTTTAGCTCTTTCAGAGCAAAGTTTATACACAGAATATTCTCTCTTTTTCTCCTTTTTTTCTTTCTTTGAGTGTGTGTGTGTGTATGTGTGTGATGATTCATTACTATTCTCCTTCCTTTCTTCCACATCTCCCTCCCCACCTCATTACCCTGAACTCTATTTTCTAAATAATTTTTTTGTGGGTCCACACCTGGTGATTCTCAACGGTTACCACTGGCTTTATGCTCTGGAATCACTCCTGGCAAGCTGGGGAGGTCATATGGAGATAATCAACCTTGGTTGACCACATACAAAGACCACATACCCTATATACTATATCTTTTCAGTCTCTGTCTTCTAAACCAGTAAGATTACAAGGTTTCTTTTAAATTCTAGACACACACACACACACACACACACACACACACACACACACAAGGTTTAGAGCATGCACCTGCTTTTAGACAAAAAGATTTTTGTACTTCGTTCATTGGGTCATTTTGTACAAGAAATTCACCCATTGTCATATTTCCTTCCTTATTTCTCTAGTACAGGGATCAGCAACCCAAGCTCCAAAGCTGCATGCGGTTCTTTTGAGGTTTTGCCAGGCTCCAACAGCAGAGATGATAGCAGAGGGGCGGGGAGCGGTATCACTTAAATATTTTAATTGGCTATTAATTTGCACCAATATACGTTTTACATTGTTAAGTGAAAGAGTTCTTTTTTCTTCAGATAGGCAGCTAACTGCATGATCCTGTATATAGCATTAAGATAAGAAACAATGTATGCAGCACTGTATTTGTTTTAAATGTCAAGATGGTTTGGGGGCTCCCAGGTTTTTTTTCCCTTGGAAAGGAGTCCAAGTGGCTCTTTATGTCTTAAAGGTTGCCGACCCCTGCTCTAGTATATACTTGCCTTTGCTGATTATCAAATGTCAATGTTATTTTATTTATTTATTTATTTATTTTTGGTTTTTGGGCCACACCCAGCATTGCTCAGAGGTTACTTCTGGCTGTCTGCTCAGAAATAGCTCCTGGCAGGCACGGGGGACCATATGGGACACCGGGATTCAAACCAACCACCTTTGGTCCTGGATCGGCTGTTTGCAAGGCAAACACCGCTGTGCTATCTCTCCGGGCCTGTCAATGTTATTTTTATTTTGATTAGAGTTTATATATGTTATATAAGGTTATTCTGATTGAAGCTATAAATTACTGGGAGTAAAATGAAGAAAGATTGAATGCAAAAATAAAAGAGAGAAGAGAAGTCAAGGTATTATTTATTATAGTATAGGATGGAAAATAATGGATTTGAACTACAGAAGAAGCAATAAAAACTAGGGGATGAAGAAAACTTGGAACCTTTGCAATGCTACAGGTATTGCATTTTATATATATATATATATATATATATATATATATATATATATGTATACACTTATATATTTGATAAGTACAGTTTTAGCAACATAAGTTCCACAAAGCAATAAGCTGTAAAATCCATGTGTGTATTCACCTATCTTTATCCTACTCTAAAAGCAACAACAACAACAACAAAGATAACTATAAACCTTCCTTTAGGGAAATTGTAGCTAAATTACAAATAAGCCAAAAAAGAAAACTAAGATTTTAGGTTTTAAACTCTCAAGAACACAATTCTGGACCCTTTCAAAGCCTATTCATTTAAGGGTATTTAGATATAAAGGTCATAAAAATAGACTTATCAAAAGCTTTAAAATTCTGGGACTCAAACACTAGAACAAGTAAGATACCATTAACAAAATTATGGAACAGGTTTCAATGTTGAGGTGACTCAGACCCAGAAAGATAACCACATCACACATATTGCTTCAGAGAGTTTCTCATTCAAGGATCTGGAAAACACATAAGAAACTTGGGGGGAGGGGTGGCAGAGCAATAACACAGCGAGTAAGACTTTGCACACAGCTGACCTGGGTTCAATCCCTGGCATCTCGTATAGCCCCCAAGCTTGCCAAGAGTAACTAACTTCTAAGCACAAGCCAGTTGTAACCCCGGAGTACCACTGGGTGTGGCCTAAAATCAAAGGGAGGAACTCTAGGGAGATCAGAGCTATAGTACAGCTGGTAGGGCTCTTGCCTTGCATGCAGCTCACCTAGGTTCAATCCCGAGCATCCTATATGGTCACCTGAGCCGACTAGTACTGATTTTTGAGCACAGAGTCTGGAATAACCCTTTAGTACCACCAGGTGTGCCTGCCAAAAAAGAAAAGAAACTTTAGAAAATCTCACTGATATACATTTGAGAATTATTCACATACTAGTCATGATAGGATTCATGGGCCCAGGAAGTGCTAAATCAGAGTATATGGAGAGAAAAGAAAAGATGATTGAAGAATAAATATTTCAGAATAACAAAAAGAGGGCCCAAATTCAGCTAAAAAGCAATTAGAAAAGAAATAGGAGAATGAGACTGATGAAAGCAGCCAAGGTGTGAGCTTGTTGACTTAGACTACATAGAGTCTGGTATGTGAGAGTCATGTTGCGTTTCTCTCAAATTCAGTACCTCGAAGGGAAGCAGAAAGAGTATGAATTCTTTGGCCTGACCCCCAATACAGAGTTCAGTGTGATCATCATAATTTCAATTCCGACCTGGTCCAAGGAGAGTGCCCCCTACGTGTGCAGAGTAAAGACACTGCCAGGTGAGTTTAGCTAAAGCCAAACACGGTGGTGGGACTCCTGGATTCAAATCTTGACTATGCTTTTCTCCCTGTAACCAAGGCGAACTTGGCAGAGCTCTGGGGGACTCCAGAGAGCTGTTAGGATTTTTATTAAAGTTAATCTCGGCTTATCTACAAATGAGTTCACTGATGGGTTATCACAGCATATGTTTAACCTCCACCCACCAGCCTTGGTCTGAATTTCCTCTCTCTAACAATATTTGTGTGTACCCTGGCAAAGAAAATTCATTTTAATATTAACTCAAGTGAGATATGCAGAGAAAATAATCATCAGGAGGGTGAACAGAAGATAAAAAAGAGCCCTTATATCTTCCAATGTCAAATAATAATGGTGCTGGTGACGATAATTGGCAATTGTATAGCACCAGTAGGGAACCACCCAGGATTCAAACAACCAGGGAGTCAAGAATTATTCTCATCTTCACTTTCCAAATGACACTGAGGTTCTGAGTGACTAGGTAACTTGGCCGTGGTCTTAGACATGGTGACAGATCAAACTAGACTTAGTTCTATGTTCTCACCTCCATGTGACCACGGAAGGGCTTTGAGTCATCTGCTAAGTGAAAAATATTCCTTCCTCTAGAACACTGAAACTTGAGTCTTGGCACAAACATTGCAATATCTTTATTAGTATTTATGTTCATAAAGCAAATACGTTGTAATGCTCAGAGATTTAGAAGATGAAGGTGGTGGCAGTATACTGAGTGGAGTCACAATACAATACTGTCTCCAACTTACCGTAGTCATCATATTCAGACTGGTGATATTCAGGACGTGGTCTCTATTCTGGCCATGCCAGCATTCGGATTATAGTTTTACTTGACAGACATATCATATGGCGCAGTCAAAAGAAGGGGACCACATAAAGAATGAAGAGGTACCGATGCTTAAAAGTCAGCTCTGTTCCCTCAAGGGACAAGCCTTTATCTAAGGACACCAAAGCTGGGGCTACAGGAAAGAATCAAGGCCCAGTGACTGCAAAGTTGGGCCCCAGATTTTTTTTTAAAAAAAGTTCAGTTTGATAGAATTCTCATAAGAAAGATTCCTTAGTGATGTTTGGAAACTTTGTTCATTGGATCATCCAAAATCCCATGAGAGATCAGTTCCCCCCTACCCCAATCCCAGCACTTTTGTTTTTAGGGGACATCTTCTGGTGGAATAGGCCACATGCACAAGACATGCCCTTTCTAGGGAAAGGGCCATTGGGGAGACCATAATAAAACTTGACAAGAGACATAGGAAAAGGAGACTCTATCTTCCCATGCTTTGGGAACACATATATGATCAGGGACCCTCTTCCTGAACTGTGATAAATAAATTCCACCCACCCCTAGCTCACCCTGCTCTCCATGCATTTGAAAGCACAAAAAAACAGTGCCCCATAAGTCTTCTATTGGCTGATCCAGCTCAGGATGGGTTTTTCCCCCTAAGATTGTAGCCACTTTCGTAAAAATCACACTTGATGGCTATTTCTGCCACATATAGAAGGCCACTAAATCTTCAAAATAATGTCTCTGAAAGAGTCTTTTTTTTTTTACCAAACACTTCACTATATACTTTACCTCACTGAATTTCCCCATTTAATATTTAGAATAACCCTATAAATTGGGTAGTATCATCCTACTTAATAGAGGGAAGTACTTGTCTGAGACCACACAGTGATTAGTAAACCTAGAAAGCCCCAGAAAGCCCCTTGCACCATTGGTCTAAGGGAGGCATGAGGAGTACAGCCATTGGCATTTGGTTAACAATTCTTTCAGCCAAAGCCAGGAAGGAGTCAGAGAAAATGATTCCAAGAGTCAAGACCCCTAGATGACACTAGGAACCAGTTTAACAAACCTCTAGCAACCTAATATTTCTCAGCCCTTTATCTTACAGGAAGCATGTTGACAGCTGTCTGGTCCCACCCTCAGGTACAAGCACACAGGGAGAGAAGCCAGCACCAACATCCTTCACTCCCCCTCTCCTTTCCTAAGGAGAGCAGCAGTTCTACAGGCTCCCTCCTGAGCCAAATACTAGGCTGCTACATCAGAGGAAGAACAGATTCCTCTCCTCCTCACTTCTCACCTCCTTCTCCTCTGCCAATGTAACAGAACTAGCCTTAAACCCAAGCATGAATTACCCTTTCCTGATCCCAGATATTATATGGTTCTGCTCTGGCCCTGATCTAGCCATGGATTTCCCCACTAATTGAAGAGTCCATAGGTCCAAGAGAACGCTGTCCTTGGTGTTCCTGGCCTGTCCTCTAGACCATACTCTTAGTTCCTGGTACCACATGTCTTGTCCAGGCAGCAAACCTCATTCTGTGTCTTCCCCCCAGGGCAAACCTTCAGGTGAAGTGAAGACCCTCAGCCCACAGGGTGGTTAGTAGGTAACTGTGGGGGTAAGGATAAGTTTTTGGAAAACTCTAGAACCATGGGCATGGGGTCTCTGGGCATGGGGTGGAGCTTGGTTGGGCTGGAGGCTGGCAGTCAGCTACCCTGGCACCTACACGTGTCAGCAGAATGCTCTGGGCACTCTCAGAATTAAACATTCCCACCTGAGCATAGTGGGGAGATATCTACTTGCCTATGGGAACATAGACTCGTTTTCTTCCACACAAAAGGCATGATTAGTAGTCAGCAGGGCCTTCCAAGTCCTTTTGTCCCCTGTTGCCAAATATACACAGCTTACTGATAAATGGCTGTGGGGAGAAAATAGGTGAAGACTTCTTATTATTCCTGCAATGTAAGCTTTATCTTCACTTCTGAGTGTTTAGACCTGGGGTGGGACCTGACTCATTAAATCTTGAAAAAGTTTTGAGTAGAGGTGTGTTAAGGGGAAGGAGAGGAGAAGACCAAGTGACAAGGCCCTCACAGTCCTAACTTCACCCTCACTGCTCTGATTACTTTGCTCCCCTAGATCCGACCTGGACCTATTCCATCTCAGGTGCCTTCCTCTTCTCTATGGGCTTCCTGGCCGCAGGGCTCTGCTACCTGGGCTACAGATACATCACCAAGCCACCACCACCTCCCAAATCCCTGGTGAGTAGCCTCCGTGCACCATAGAGGGCTTGGGCAGGGATACCCAGGGACCCTGGCTCTCCTTGAAGCACAGGATTTTCACACAGAACAATAATTAGTCTTTGTTCCTCCAGCTTCAAGTGACCATGCAGAACTCAGGGTGGATCAGTGAATCAGGGTGGATTAGTAGGTGCTCAGAGCAGTGGGGATGGGCTGGGAGTCCCATTATGAGCCAGAACACTCAGGGGCCAGACCAATAGCACAGACCCAAGAAAGCAACTGGCTGTGGGAGGGCAATTGGGCATTGAAGTCATGGAGAGCTGCTCACACACAGTCTAAAAGAGGCAGCCAAGTGCCACCACCATCAGGAATGTTGGCCCAGCTCTACCCCTTTTATTCAACCAGAATGAAATCTTTCCATTGTTAAGTGTCTGAAGCTAGTTTTGAGTTCTGTTTCTTTGTTTTGGAGTTTTGATTTGGGGGCCACATTTAGGTATGTTCAAGACTTAATCCTGGTTCTGCACTCAAGAATTACTCCTGGAAGTGCTTGGAGGGCTATATGATATGGTGAGGATATAACCCAGGTCAGATGCAAGAAAAACGACCTAGATGCTTTACTATCTCCCTATTTTTTTTTCAAATGTAATCCCTGGAACCAGAAAGATAGGACAGCAGGTTAGGTGCTGACTTGGGTTCCATCCCCAGCTCTGTTTATGGTTTCCTTAATATCACTAAGGAGTAATCCTTAAGCTCAGAGGTAGGAATAAATCCTAAGAATAGCTAGCTACGTGACTCCAAAACCAAACCAAAAAAAAAAAAAAAGTGAATCTTCTACAAGTCCCACTAACTGCAGAGCCTATGATGAAGCCACTGAAGCTCAACTGGTGACCTTTTTCCTCAGAAGTGCTGGGGAGCTTCAGGGTCCCACCCCACCCCCAACCCCACCCATGTTAAGTCACTTCATGCAAACCTCTCTCAGCTTCTCCTCTTCCTTCCTTTTCCACCAAGACCTCCACATCAGACCCATGGGGAATCCAGGAGCATGAGAGCTACCAGCTCCAGACTGTACCCAGGGGTGATCCCAAATCCTAGTCATCTGCTTCCTAATATCTTGCTTGCTAGAAAACCTCAGCTTAACTCTCAGCTTAAACTCTCCCTGAGATAAATCAGACTTAAGAAATGACTACAAAGGACCAGAGTGGTGGCACGAGCCATAAGGCATCTGCCTTGCGCGTGCTAGCCTAGGATGGACCTCGGTTCAATCCCCCGGCATCCCATATGATCCCCCAAGCCAGGAGTGATTTCTGAGCGCATAGCCAGGAGTAACCCCTGAGCATCACTGGTTGTGGCCCAAAATAACAAAAAAAAAAAAAAAAGAAAAAAGAAATGACTACAACTAAATGTATGGGACCCCAACCTGGACCTCACCTTACTGATCACCCCTTTTCCCCAGTACACCCCCAACCCTCATGCTGTACTCTTCCTCTTCCTGCACAGGACATCCAGCATATGCTGACCTTCCAGCCCTTGCGGTTCATCCAGGAGCACGTCCTGATTTCTGCCTTTGAGGTCAGCGGCCCTGGCAGTCTGACCCAGCCTGTGCAATATTCCCAAATCATGGTCTCCGGACCCAAGGAAACCCCAGGAGGCCCAACGCTGCACAGCCTATCTGAGATTTCCTACCTCGGACAGCACGATGTTTCTGGCCTACAGCCCCCAACCATGCCCTCTCCCCGGACAATGGCCCCCCTTTCCTATGCCTCCCAGACTGCCACTGAAGTCAGACCCCCAGCATACACACCTCAGAAAACCCCAGAAGCTAGGCCCCTCATCTATGCTCCACAAGCCAAAGCTGAGGTCCAGCCATCTTCCTGCAGCCCTCCAGCTGCTGCAGCCAGCTGGCCTCCTTTCTATGGGGTATTCATGGAAGGTTCTGGCAAAGACTCCCTGCCTGGGACACCACATAATCCCAAGCACCACCAATCTGATGATCACTTCCAAAAAGGGGCTTCTTCTGGACACTGCAGCCTAAGCAGCCTCTCTCTGAATGGAGTTAACTCTTTGGTCATGGAGGAGCCCCAAGACACCAGTTCCTTCCACCCCCACCTGGGAATTTATACAACCCCAAATGAACTGCCCAAAGGGGAGCCAGGGCCATCAGGCTACTTAAAGGACCAACTGCCCCTCCTCTCCTCTCTCCAGATTGAAGGGCACCCCGGGTCCTTCCCGTTACAAACACCTTCCTTCCAGTGCTCCCCCACAGACCAGGGTCGCCATCCCTGGGGCTTACTGGAGTCCCTGGTGTGTTCTGAGGACAAGGGTGCGGTGTCCGAGACTAAAGCCAAAAGCCAGGCCCCTGGGACCTCAGAGCCAGAGCCACAGGCAGAGCTGGACACTCTGTTCAAAGGCCTGGCATTGACTGTGCAGTGGGAGCCATGAGGGCATCTCAGAGCAGACCTGGGCTGGGGCCAACTACAAGCTGTCCCCTCTCTGGCATCTGAGCAGCTCTGTGGGTGCCCTGGAGAGAGCTCCAGGGTTTTCCCCAGGGTGTGCTCTGACTGGACTGGCATGAACAGACACCACAGAAGCTCCTGATGGAGGGGCCACCTTGTGCTCTCAGAGCAGTGAACATTCACAGTGCATAGGTACAGGCCTGGGAAGCCTTGGCATCCCCCTGGCTCCTTCTGCCCACTTCCGGGCCATCCAGAGCTGAAGCCAGATTCTCAGCACTTCACTCCTAGCCAGTTTCAGAAGTTTGTGCCATCTGGGTACCCATCTCCTCTGGGAAGATTTAAAAAGAAGCCTGGAGAAGAGCACCCTGGAGCAGCTTGGAAGGACAAGCACAACTTGCACTTCTACCAGGGCTAGCAGTGGCATGGTGGCCAGACACAACTGCAGGGATTGCAGCCTCAGGCTCTGTCACTGTGAGGGTTCCCCTGAACTCATTCTTGACTATAGGCACAGGCAAGGAACCTGGAACCCCCAAGGAGAAATAACCACAAACTATACTTCAAAAAGTTGGAAAAAGAGTTTTGAGCTCAGCCCATCTGTGTTCAAATTCCAGTTCCACCACTTCCTGCTTGGGAACTTCAGACCTGTGACTCATTGCTGGAAGTTTCTGCTTCCTCTTCTGTTAAGAGGGGATAACACCAGCCTCAGGGGTGGGTGAGGAGGAAATTAAATATGTGTGTGGAGAGCTGAATGGGGCAGTGCCCATGGGCAGGACCCAATCAATATACTGTTTCCTACTGTGTTTTTTGAATTGGGAGGTTCCTAAAGCAATGGCCCCCTCTGACCCACACACACCCCTGGGCTCCCCCGTCTCCTGAGAGATTCTCTAGGTCAATATATATATATATATATATATATATATATATATATATATATATATATATATATATATATATATATATTGGACTGGCCTGTCTAGCAAGAGAATGGCAGGAACAGACAGTGATAAATGGGACGGCCTTCTCCCTGAGACTATAGGTGGAGGCTGGTTTGTTTTCATTTTGGAGCAGTAGAGCAAGTGGGGAGCAGCACTCTCAGTGGGACTCCTCTCATTCCACTAGAACCAGGGTCTTTTCATGAAGCCACCCATGCTGTGCCCCCCTGAGACTCCTGTGGGAGTGAGAAGGACATAGTAGGCATACAAGCCTCACACCATTGCAGACCTGTAATCTTGGGGGATAAGGTTATGGCACATGTGGAAAGGAGGAGAGTAAGGGATCAGTGAGGTGTGAATGAATGCCCCCATCTTTCTCCCATCCCAAAGCCCTTCCTAAACATCCGGTTCCAAGTTTAGTCACCTCAGCATGACCCTACAGGCAATAGATGCCCTTTCTCTGCACTCAGATAGGCTCCATCTCCTCCCCTCCCCACCCTGCACCAGGTGGTGGAGCTCTTATCTGGGTGTAAATTAATATTTAACATCTCTTCAGGGTCAGAGGTTTAGAACCAATCTCTACCATGAGGAGTAGACTGCCCTCTCTCCTGAGCACCCCCAGCTCATGCTCTCTCAAAGTCTCTCCTTGCAGCATTATTATTGGCTGGAATATTGCTCCCCGCACATCTCCCCAGCCCTCTGCTAGCAAATCTGTTTCAAGTTATTTGAGGCAAACTTGGTCACAGGTTGACTGTTCTCCAGTTAGTCACAAGAAAGTGCTTCACAGCTGGACTCTTCCCACCACATACACTGGATGAACAGTCCCAGTGCATTATCAAAAGCCATAAATAAAAGCTGGAGCGATAGCATAGCGTGGAGGGCATTTGTCTTGCACATGGCTGACCTGAGTTTGATCTCCGGAATCCAATATGGTTCTCTGAGCACTACCAGGAGTGATTCCTAAGAGCAGAGTCAGGAGTAAGTCCTTTGTACTGCCAGGTGTGCCCCTCCAAAAGAAAATAGCCATAAACAGGGCCAGAGAGGCTGTAAAGGGTTTACAGTGCTTGCCTTGCATGCAGATGGCCCAGGTAAGATTCCTAGAACTGTATATGGTCCCCTGAGCACCACTAGGAGAGTTCCCTAAGCACAGAACCAAATGTGATCCCTGAGCATCACTGGATAATCCCCACACCCAAATAAATAAATAAATAAATAAATAAATAAATAAATAAATAAATAAATAAATAAATAAATAAATAAATAATGGAGCTGGAGTGATAGTACAGTAGGTAAGGCACACTCTTTCTTTTCACATAACTGACCTGGATTCGATCCCCAGTATCCTATATGGTCCCCCAACCCCTGCTAAGAGTGACCCAGGAGTAAGCCCCGAGCATAGACAGGTATGACCTCAAAACAAAAAAAAAAATTTTTTTCCAGAAAGAGCTCACAGGATCACAAATCTCCCTGAGTTCTTCGGCGTGAGACACTTCCCACATCTCCCTGACTCTTTGAGAGCAGAGTCTGCCTAAATGACTTGGAGTTCAGTGACCCTCAGAGTGGAGCCCTTTCTCTGTACCCAGATAGCCACCCCCCTCTCCACCCTGCACCTGGTGGTGGATGTCCCCACTGTCATTAATGTTCCGACTGATGGGGTAGCCAGAGCTCAGGATACAAATACCCTCCATTTCAGGCCTCCCAAGCAGGCTGACCAGGCCTGCAGATGCAGCTACAAAGCTATTTTGAGTGTTGGAGACCCCTGGGAGTTAGGCCAGGGCTTTGTTATCCCTAACTGCCCTAGGCCCTGGCACCATTGCAGAATCTTCACAGCTGAGGCACACTCCACCCAAAAGAAAGCAAGTTTCTAAGGTGCTGCCTGCAGGATGACCTGGCAGAGCCCATCCCAGGGCACTAGGAGGAGTAGGATGAAGAGGAAGAGGCACTCAATCATGTTGCAGGTACTTGGTATTATGTCTTGTCCCTCCTCTCATTCACCTTCTGTGAAAGGTGGGATTAGTCTTGTGCATAATGGAAAAGGTTGTTCAAAGAAATTGCTTGTCAGTTTCCTGCTTTGCCTCAGCACCAGGATTCCAGGAGCTTACCACCTTCACAGCCCTGCCCCAGAGCTGCTGAGAACAGTACCAGGTTCTGACCCAGGCCAGGGAAAGGATAGGGCTTCTACCTGGAGGTTCCCAAATCACAGCCTCAAATCTTGCCCTGGAGTCATGCTCCCTTTCCTTTTGACTCTGGTTGGGGGAGATGCTATGAGGCAGTGTCACTTCAAGGCCTGCAGCCTGAACACCCTGCCCTTCTGTGCCCTGGATCCTGGAAATGGTTGGTTGCCCAAGTATCCACCTATGGGCAAGGATTGATGGGATCAGACTCTGTGGATCCTGGAGCTTCAGGTCCCCCTCTGCCCCCAGGTCTGGATACCAGAAGTCACTACTGCCATTGTCTTCACCAGAAAGTGGGCACAGCCCATTGCTGAGGCAAGAGAGGCACAGGGTGGCCCCATCCCGGGATGTTCGAGCCATTTTTCCTTCCCACTCTAAGGAGTACCAGGAAGATAAATTTTGCCTGAAGATGTGAGAAGAACAAGAACTGGAAGTAAATGAACTATAAGTAAGAATGGAGAAAGGAGGTGGATCTGCTTTGGGCCAGGTAGTTTTCTATGTGGCCCCCAGGTGGAGCCATCAGCCAAAACACAGTTTGGTCACACACACACACACACACACACACACACACACACACACACACACACACACACACACACACACACACACACACACACACACACACACAAGCCAGTTCAGGCCAGCTGATAGGTGAAACTGGGTTCAACAGACTGTCATTAATGTTCCTCAACTCAGAGAAGGAAATTAAATTAAAACAGGAAACATTTTTTTAGACTAGAATTCTTTAACCACCGATCTGTGGTGCTAGTCATGGTGTAGAAAGATTGGAAACCCCTATTCTACTTTCTTGGTTATAAATGTCAGCCCAGGGCCCGGAGAGATAGCACAGCAGCATTCGCCTCGCAAGCAGCCAATCCAGGACCAAAGGTGGTTGGTTCGAATCCCGGTGTCCCATATGGTCCCCCGTGCCTGTCAGGAGCTATTTCTGAGCAGACAGCCAGGAGTAACCCCTGAGCACCGCCGGGTGTGGCCCCAAAACCAAAAAAAAAAAAATGTCAGCCCATAGACTAGTATGCAGAGCAAGGACTGATCACTGGTGTAAAGAGGCGGAAGAATGCTGTTTGAAATGATAGCCATGATTCCAACAAAAAAAAGAAAAAAGAAAGAAAAAAAGGGCCCGGAGAGATAGCACAGCGTTGTTTGCCTTGCAAGCAGCCGATCCAGGACCAAAGGTGGTTGGTTCGAATCCCAGTGTCCCACATGGTCCCCCGTGCCTGCCAGGAGCTATTTCTGAGCAGACAGCCAGGAGTAACCCCTGAGCACCGCCAGGTGTGGCCCAAAAACCAAAAAAAAAAAAAAAAGTAAAGAAATGATAGCCATGATTCAGACACTCTCATTTGAAGTTAATCTGAAACTATTCTACAAGATATGTATCCATCAGTTCATTCACCATGTGTGTTTATAGATTGTTTTATTCAATTTTCAATGCACCCCCATCAAGGCAAGTATTATTATTATTCATCTACAAATTGGGAAACTGAGTCACAGAGAAGTTAAAATATAAGTCATACACGGTAAATTCAAACTTTGAAAATCCAATTCCAGAATCTTACTTGCTATTTATCTCTTGGAGGGAAAGAATAAGAAGGAAGGAAGGAAGGAAGGAAGGAAGGAAGGAAGGAAGGAAGGAAGGAAGGAAGGAAGGAAGGAAGGAAGGAAGGAAGGAAGGAAGGAAGGAAGGAAGGAAGGAAGGAAGGAAGGAAGGAAGGAAGGAAGGAAGGAGAGAGCTAGAGATATAGTAATAGCAAATGTGGTGCTTGCCTTGCTTGCGGCCAACCCAGGTTTGATCCCTGATACCTCCTATGGTTCTCTCAACCCTGTCAGTAGTGGTTTCCTGAGTGCAGAGCCAGAAGGCCTGAGCACTCCTGTGGAGTGCTGTGGAGTGGAGTGGAGTGGAGTGGAGTGTGGAGAGAGAGAGAGAGAGAGAGAGAGAGAGAGAGAGAGAGAGAGAGAGAGAGAGAGAGAGAGAGTGCTGTGGAGTGGAGTGGAGTGGAGTGGAGTGTGGAGAGAGAGAGAGAGAGAGAGAGAGAGAGAGAGAGAGAGAGAGAGAAGTAGGGAGGCCAGGAAGATTAATTCTTTTGATTTGGGGGGCCATACCCAGAGATGCTAATGGGTTACTCCTCGTTCTGCACTCAGGAATCACTTCTGGCAGGCTCTGAGGAATGCCAGAGATTGAATCTGAGTTGGCTATGTGCAAGGCAAGCTCCTACCCAATGTACTATCTCTGGCCCAGGATTCATTCATTTGTAAATAAACATATATCTTGGGCCAGCTATGTATCAGACACTATTTTGGTCTGGTGATTCAGTGAACAGAAGAGGCAATTTTCTGTGGTCTTAAAGCTTATCCTCAATTGGGCCAGGCAGTGGCGCTGGAGGTAAGGTGCCTGCCTTGCCTGCGCTAGCCTTGGATGAACCGCGGTTCGATCCCCCGGCGTCCCATATGGTCCCCCAAGCCAGGAGTGACTTCTGAGCACATAGCCAGGAGTAACCCCTGAGCATCACCGGGTGTGGCCCAAAAACCAAAAAAAAAAAAAAAAAGCTTATCCTCAATTTATAGAAAAAGAGAAGTGGAGGCCCTGGGAGCCAAGTATAAAACTAAGGATAGAGCACTGCCTCGTATGTGCAAAGTCCTGGGTTTGACCTCTGATACCACAGGTGCGTCATATCCCCACCCCTACCCCACTCTCCAATAGCACAGCCATGTGAGACCCTAGGGTCCCTGGAGTCCCTCTAGGCCCACTAAGGGCAGGAATGGTTCTCACAATAAAAAAAAATTAAATTGAGTAAAATGAAAGACATGACTTTTTTTTTAAGTAAGAAAGGAGGCTTGAAAACATTTTTAAAAGGATGAGACATCCCAGAGTTGGGATTTAAACTGAGATTTATAGAGTTCAAGGCCTGGCTTTTTTCATTCAGCTTGGTGGCCTGGGGGGTTGCAGAATATAGAATAGTCTGGTCTGTGGAGGAGTGAGTGATCTTTGGGATTTAGTCAGCAAGAGGATATGTGGGAATCACAGCAAGGGGGAAGGAAAGTTTTCGACTGCCCTAGAACTGTAGAGTGCTCAGGAGTGTTCATTTAACAGCTTCTGCCAGGTATGTGCTAGCAGCTTCAACTTTCCTAAGAGACTTTTTTCTGTCTGAACACAAGGCAAAAGTATCACACACAGACACCCTGAAATAGCTCTCTCTCTCTCTCTCTCTCTCTCTCTCTCTCTCTCTCTCTCTCTCTCTCTCTCACACACACACACACACACACACACACAAACACACACAACCTGGAGTATCTCTCTTTTCTCTCTCACACACACCCTGAAGTCTCTCTCTCTCTCTTTCTCTCTCTCTCTCTCTCTCTCTCTCTCTCTCTCTCACACACACACACACACACACACACACACACACACACACATACACACACACACACATGCACACTCCTTGTGGAAGGACCACCTCAGGGACCAGTTCTGTCTGCTTCCTTTGTATTAAGGTCCTCTAAGGGCCTTGCAGGTTTGACTCACCCCACCCTGAAGAGCTTTCTTGGGTAGTCGATATAAAGTGAAAGAGCCACTCTGCTCTCCCCATTAAAAATGGCTAGTAAGAGAAGCAAGTTTTCAAAAGAGGCAGAAAGGTGAGATTTGAGGCTGAAGAACTCATTTGTGTTCTCTCCCCTCTCCCTCCCAGTCTCCCTACTTGCTTTGCCTGTCCCTCCCCTCACCTCCTTTGCCTCCTCTCTCCTCCTCCCTTGCTCCACCCGTCTCTGTCTCTCTTCAGTGAGGTACTAATAAGCGTGACACCCGTGACACTGGCTCAAGGCCCTGGGAGGAGGCCAGGGCTGGATGCTGTGTGCTGGACACACATTGGCACAGCCTTTCCAACCTGCTCACGCTGAGAACTGGCCCGCCTCACTGGCCCCGTATTTTCCTGCTCTACATTGGGACTTTCTCCCTGTTGAGGCTTTTACTCCCCTTTACATCCTCAGTGCCCCCAGGTCTACAAAGGATGGTTGAGAATGAATGTGAGGGCCAATCCCTGCCTGATACAGGGAGAGGAGTGTCCCTTCCAGGGAAGAGAAGCCTCGGGGCCACAGTGGACACCTAAGCCATCGGGAAGATGGCTTAGGCAGAACGGAGACAGTCCCCCAGTCTCCTGTGGAGACCTGGCCCCTCACTTACAGGACATTGGCCGGGTGCTGTGTGGTAATAGCTGAATGTTCCTTCTGAGCAGAGACCCACTGAGAGGTCACTTTAAAGTGTGGGTGTCCAGGCTTTTTCCATTTCTTCAGAAAGGGGAGTCAGATCCAAGAAGCTTGGTGTCTCCCCATGGGACCCAGTAGTACTAAGGGATAGTGGAGAGGTTGGATCAAACCCCAGCCCCTGGGTAAGCCAGAGAGTGGGACTCAGGGGAGCAGTAGTGGTTGGGGGGAGCAGTGAGTGGAGGCCAGTGGGGGTGGGGACAGCTGCACCTGTTACTCAGCCTCAGCAGGGCTGGAAGGAGAGAGCGGCCCCTCCTGGCCGCCCCCCCAAGTTCCCATCCATTGTCATCACACTGTCTTGGATACTGTCTCATTGCTCTATTTAAGGCCGTGCAGGCTCCAGGATCACATTCTGCTCCCAGTCCCTGCCAAGCCCATCTCTTCTCGGAACCGCTCTCATCCTCCAGAACCTTCTCCCCAGAGACCTCCTAAGTGGACTCAGCTGCCTCTGTGAGTCACTTTCAGGGATCAAGGAAGAGAGGGACATCTCCAGAGAGTGAGGATCCCTGCTTTCCACTGGAAAGTGATATGCCTATGATGGGATGGGAGTGAGAATGTTGTGTGTGTGTGTGTGTGTGTGTGTGTGTGTGTGTAAGAGGCTTGAGAGATTTGAGAAGAGAAAATATACATGTGTTTCATTTTTCTGAGGGAAAACAGTTGTGGCCCCTTGCCTCCACCCGCTGCCCATCGCACCCTTCCCTGTGGCCACGGAGCTGAGCAAGCCAAGCCTCAGGCAAGTAGAAGCGGAAGAGCAGATGTTTGTGGGTGCCCTGGGAAGTGGAGAAAGGATCAGATCCCAGTACACCTGGAGCAGACTGGGGTCCCTTGCAGGAGGAAAGCCCATCGGGGAATTCCTGGAGAAGTTGGAGGTACCACCTCCAGCCTGACTTACTGACAGGAAGCTGGAGCCCGAATGCAGGATGTTGCCTCTGGTTATTCCTTATTCCTCAGCAGTTGGGTCAGGACTTGGTAGAGCCCATGCTCCAGCCTGTCCAAATAGCCCAGATAGACCTGGACCCCTTGACTCAGTTTCCCACCCCAGATCCCCAGGGGCCAGGGTATACTCCCCCAGCCTATGTGGAGGAAGAGGGAGGCTAACCCTGTCCCATGGGTTCCCAGAAAGCCTCCTTGGGAGGAACATAGAGAGACCCAGAGCTTTGCACCCAGAAGAGGGTACCTAGAGGGGGTAGCAGTTTCCTCCTGTCCTACCCCAGACCTTCCCCCAAGCCCCACCCAGCACTCAGGGCAGAGGGCAGAGGAGGTTCCTTGGTCTTAATCTGGGGCTCAGTCAGTGCTTTAAAAAGAACCAGAGGCTCATCCCAGAAGCCAGGGCTCTTATTGCTGGAGGCCCTGGAGGTCAAGGCCGGGCACTGGGCCCACCAGCTGTGCTTCTTGGGACAGTATCAGGGAGCCAGGGGCAACTGATGCCAGGGCTTGTTAACCTTCACTGTTGGAAAACCTGGAAGCCTGCCCCTCCAAGCCTGTACTCAGCAGCTTCCTTTAGAGCTGTGTGTGAGGAGGAAAGACCAGGACCTCAGGCTGCCTTTCTCTGGGTGCCTGCTGACCCTGTGCTCAGGAAGGGCCACACAGGAAAACCAAGAAGGAATCCTGCTAGATTCTGAGCTACCCATAGGCAGCCAAGGAAGCTTTAAGGTGTCCCTGGGTCCAGTAGCCCAGTATCTCCTGCTTTTGGGGGACACCCACAGGTAGCAAACTTCTAAGAAGAAATGGAGGAAGTAAATGCCTACATGGCTGAATCCTCCAGCACCCCATAAAAAGGCTTCCTGACCCAAGATCTCTAGTGAAGTCATGTAGTCCAATTCCAGTGTCAAAGATTCAGAGATATGATCACCATGGCATTCTCACCCCCCTCTGGGATCACAGCTTGCCTACACCCCTTCAGCCATGCCTACGAACCCCAGAGAGACAGATTCTGGGCTGAACTGACTTCAAAAAGCAGAGGATAATACTAAGGGGCTCAGTTCTCTTCTACTTTCTTCTTCCTGTCCTGGACCTACCACATGTCCCCTCCCTACTCAGAGGCTGACCCCTCAGATTGACCCCAGGAAAGCATAAGAGCAATTCCAGGGAACTCTCCCTGCATCCTAAAGCTTTAGCAATACAGAGGGACTCTTGGGATAGGCAGCAATACCACGTCTTAGTCTGGGAAAGACCCCAAAACCAGCAAGTTCCAGGCCTCCAACATCCCCCACCATACAGGCCTTTATCTCAGATCCTGCAATTTGCCCCCTGACCTCTCTCTGCCCAATCTGCTCTAACTCTGTTGGGGACATGGAGACTGCCAGGCCTAGTCTCCAGGAGCACAGAGGGGTATTTGCACATCAGGATGGAAAAGAAAGGCCAGAAATCTGGGGGATCCCCAGCCCAAGCTAAGGCCTGACCTCCTATATGGGTAGCACAGTGGTTAGGGGGCTCAGAGGATGGACAGTGCCAGTCATGATCCTGCCATCAAACAGCTGGACAACCCTGGGCAAGCCCAGTCTGTTCTCATGAGTAAAATAAGACCTCAGATGTCATGTCACCTGAGTCATTGGAGGGACTAAAAACTGCATTCAAAAACTCATGACTTGGGACCTGGGTATGTTTAATTCTCTTAAAACCATAGCATCGAGCTGCACAGATGTGAAGTCATGGAACAGAGATAGGAGGCTTTTTTCCTTTCTTTCTTTTCTTTTCTTTTTCTTTTTTTTTTCTTTTTGGGCCACACCTGGTGATGCTCAAGAGTTACTCCTAGCTATGCACTCAGAAATCATTCCTGGCTTGGGGGACCATATAAGACGCCAGAGGATCAAACCTCGGTCCGTCCTAGCTTAGCAAGGCAGACGCCCTACCGTTTGCGCCACCACTTCGGCCCCAATAGGAGGCATTTTTTAATCTGAGCAAACTCTGATGTGCAGGCAGAAAATACCAGAGGAATTTCCTGTGGTATTCCCTTCTCAGCAGGGCTTGTTAGTGTGTCTGGCCCATTATCATAGTTATCACTTTGTGCTGGGCCCCATGTTTGAGCTTCCAAGTTCTAGATATTGGGGAGATCCACTTCCAAGCTGGGGAAGTCTAGACTTTGGCCCATATTCCCCCACTTGTTAGCTGGAAAGAGAAGTTGGGATCATGGAGTTGGGCTGGATTCCACAGCCCCCACATTCAACCTTTGCCATCCAAGGAGTCTCAGAATGTGACTCGAAGCTGAGCTAAAGTGAGGCAGTGTGGGAGGAGTTCCCTGGAAGGAAGCCAGGTGGACCAGGCTGCAGGTGGGTCCTGTGTGGCATAGAGCAGGACTTTTGTCCAGGTTGAGTCCCAGATTGCTCTTGGTCCTTAGGATAGGTGCTCACTGAAGTCTGGTGGCCCAGAGAAGGGTCTTGGGGAGGCAAGAGAAGGACTGCAGCTGGAAGCCTGTCCTCCCTCAACCCCCTCAACCCCCTCCCCCCCCACCCCCCACCCCCCGTCCAAGCCTTCGGTGATTGAGTAGTCAGCGGTCAGACAAGTATAGTCTTCCAAGCCTGCCCTTGTCACTTTAGCCATGCCCCCCTCTCTCAACTCACCCCAAATGTGGGGAGGCCCTGGGGAAAATGCTGGCAGACCCCTAAAAGAAACACATACTTTTTCTCAGCAGGTGGTTGCCATGACTCTGCCACACATCCCCGGAAATGTGGGGGAACCCCAACCCCCCCAGACAGTGGAGGTCCACAGGCTGGAGCACCACCAGGAGGAAGAGCACAAGGAGGAACGGCAGCACCACCTGCACATGGGCTCCTCAGTGCAGAGGCGAACCTACCGCAGCAGGTGAAGGACACTGCCACTGCCCTGAGAGGAGCCCCTTCCAATGGGAAGGGTACAGCCCCATTTTCTCTGGAGATTCCCATCTAAGAAGGGAGACATATGCTTGTTCTTTTTGGAGACTCCTGTCTGAGGGTGGAGACACAGCCTTGTTCTCTCTAGAGTCTCAAGTCTGAGGTGGGGAGGCATAGCCCTCTCTGTAGAATTGAATGTAAGTCTCCTCTCTAGAGATTCCAGTCTGAGAAGGGAGACACAGGCGTGTTGTTTCTGGAGATTCTAGTCAGAGGGGCTTAGGGGGAACACTACTTTCTGATATATTGATTTGAGGAGGGAGGCATTGCCTTGGCAATTCCAATGCTCCAAGGCTGGGCAAGTGGAGGGAGATTAGGGGAGAAGGGTGTGATGGGGGGAGTTGGATCCTTAATCATCCCTGATGACTATTAAGCACTATTAACACCCTTTTGTGGAGCAGTGAGGAAGAACAGAAGTTCAGCGCCGCAGACTATGCCCTGGCAGCGGCTCTGGCTCTGACGTCCACTGAGACATCAAGGTAAGTCAAGTGCCCTCAGAAGAACCTCGACCCAGGGCAGGCCCACTGTCTGGCCACAGAACCCACTACCCCACATTGGGCTGGTCCACCAGCAGTAGTAGGAGGGTCAGAGGAGCAGGTTACCAGACCATGTGCCGTGTTGGGTTGGTCTCCTCTCATGTACCTCCGGGAGTCTCTGGGATCTAGCTCTGAGATGAGGCACTCATATCTGTTCATGTGAAGAGCCCCATGGTTTCTGTCAAGTCTATCATGCACCTACTATAAATAGGACCCATTCAGGGAGGCAGGAGAGAATGTAAAATGTGCTGCAGTCCTCACCACTCAGTGCTGCGGACCATGCTGGTCCTCAAGATGTAGTACTGCTCACTCTGGACTTGATATGGCCCAGAGTCCCCTGTCCAATGGATTCTTTCGCACAGGGAGGCCAGATTGAGACGCCAGACCTCCTCTGTGGAGCTGGAGGAGCGAGGGCAGAAACGGGTGGGCTTTGGCAACGACTTGGAGAAGACCGAGAAGGCCTTCCTGCGGACCCAGCGGCTGCTGCGCCAACGCCGAGACTGGAAGGGCCTGCGACAGAGGGTGAGCCAGGAGTTTCCACACAGTACCCCTAACCCATGTTTTTCAAAAAGCTGCCAGACCTCCAAGAAAGGGCCCAAACTCTAAGTCCAGTTTGAGCCTTGGTGCCTCTTCCAGAGAGGATACGCATGGTAAAGTGGGAACTCGGGAAGCCTGCCCATGGGACAAACACGGAAGACCTCAGGAAGGACTATTCTTGATCAATGTCAGGGATCTTAAGACCCACTTGGGGCCCTATTGTTCACAGACTAACCCCTCTGCTCCTCACCTCAAAGGCTCCATACCCACTAGGTCCCCACATCCTGCCCTTCTGGCCATTGGAGAAGGAGCTCCAGTCACATGGGTGTGATTTTAGAGCCTGGTACCAGTGGGAGAGCAGCAGCAATGATGGGACACCAAGCTGGCAACCTGTTTCCCAGAAATCATGCCTTCCCCTCCCCACTGCCTTCAACAGACAGAAGCAAAGATCCGGGAGGCTAAGGAATTTCAGGAGCTGTGCTCGGGCCGAGGGCCCTGGTTCTGGATGCCCCTGCGTTCCCACGCCGTCTGGGAGGGCTCCACGGTCCTGCTGACCTGCACCATCCAGGGCTCGCCTCCACCCCAGGTCACCTGGTAAGCCACAGTAGATGAGAAGGGGGCCCACCCTGTCCTGCCTCTGGCTGCCAAGCCACAAGTGTACATTCCTGACAGCCCTACCCACAGCCCTCCGGGGGCCCAGTGGCTCCTGAGAGAGATATGAGTAGCCCCACTTCACAAGAGGGCTGCGGACCCACAAACCTGCCCACACCCCTAACAGAGCTGCAGCTGCTGGGAAAATTCAGACAGGGTTATTCTTAGCTGTCTTCCAGCCAGATGGAGCCTGGAAGCTGGGCTACAAGAAGCCAATACTTGTAAAAATATGACTCTCAAGGCAGGACAAGGCACCTGCTGAGAGCAAAGTGTCTATGTTAAGGCTGGGGAGATCTCAGGCAGGAGGAGCAGAGGCTTCAAAAGGCACTGGGGACTGACGGGGACCCTCAGGAGACCCCTGAACTCCAGGCCCAGTTTTATTCTAAGAATTCAGATGCAGATCCTGCCTCAGTTTCCCATTTCTTTTCTTTTTGTTTGGTTTGGGTTTGGGGCCACACCCAGCAGTGCTCAGAGGTTACTCCTGGCTCTGCATTCAGAAATTGCTCCTAGCAGGCTCGGGGAATCATATGGGATGCCGGGAATTGAACTCAGGTTCGTCCTGGATCATCCACATGCAAGGCTCTACCACTGTGCTATCTCTCTGGCCCTTCCATATCCTATTTCTACTTGGCTGGCAGGCAGTGAGAATTCAGTGCTATGGCATGTAGAAGCTCTCAGAATGTGCTGCTGGGAAACCAGAAGATGTACTTCCTGGGGCAATTGCAGAGCCTTGGAGCTGAGGACCTCGATGGCTGAGGGGATGCAGAAATGTCTGATGGAGATGGAGGTGGACATGGTGTGTCCTGGGCTCTTCATTCTATCACCACGGAGGAAGTCTTGCATACAGCAGAGCCCCTAATTTCTGAGTCTCCCCAGGGTTTCCATGGGCAAGCATGTTGGGGGATAAGGAAGAGACTTGAAAAAATATTTATCAGGACTTGGTCTGTGCCTGGCCCTGGCCCTGGCAGGGACACTGAAATCTTTTTTTTTTTTTTTTTTTTTTTGGTTTTCGGGCCACACCCGGCAGTGCTCAGGGGTTACTCCTGGCTGTCTGCTCAGAAATAGCTCCTGGCAGGCACGGGGGACCATATGGGACACCGGGATTCGAACCAACCACCTTTGGTCCTGGATCGGCTGCTTGCAAGGCAAACACCGCTGTGCTATCTCTCCGGGCCCTGAAATCTTAAAATGAACCAGCCATAAGGTCATCCCAGGAACTCCCAGACCAGAAGTGAAATGTTGGGGCCAGAGAGATAATACAGTGGGGAGGTGTTTACTTTATATGTGGCAGACCTAGGTTCAATCCCCAGCATCCTGTATGGTCCCCCAAGCACTGCTAGGCATAATTCCTGATTGCAGAGCAGCACTAAACCTTGAACACCACCAGGTGTGGCCCAAAAAGAAGAAGAGAACTATCACTGCAGAGAAGTACATTGACAGTTGATGTTAAAGAGGAGAGTGGAGGTGAAGAGGAGGAAGAGGTAGTTTGTACCTGGAGAACACAGGAAGGCTTCTCAAAAGAGACAAGATATAAGCCAAGAGCAGGGTCTAGAGCAGAGAGGAGATGCACACAAATAATGATGATCATAAAGAAAAAGCAACTCCATGTGCTTGAACCCACTGGTCATCCTCCAAAACCTTCCTCTCACATGGTCAGGGCTCTCTCCTCAGAGAGACAAGTGTCTCCTCTACTTCACAAGGAGGAATCCGGGTTCAGAGAGGTAATGTGACTATGGACAAACAGTCAGAGGATAACAGGATTTGATCACAAGTCTCTTATGTCCCAACATAGAAAAGTGGGAAGTGGTTGTTATAACCATTTGTCTCCTTCAAGAACACATGATGCTACTGAAATCCAAGAAATAGAAAACATGAGGTCAAGAGCAATAGAGAAAGGTAATTTTGTTGTAGTTTGTGGCATTGAAGAAGGTACGCAGAGGCTCACCCCCATCAGGCCAGTGGCCTATTATTGAGCTTCATTTTGATCTAAGAAAGGTGTTGGAGCTGGCCTGGAGGCTGGTGGTCATTACTAGTTGGCTTTCATTCCAAAAGGTATGCTGGGTGCCATGGTGGGCACTGGTGGTCTGGGGAGATGGAGGCACAACATGCCAGCAAGTTGTTTCCGACAGCCGGCCTGTGCTAAGTGGAGGTCAATCCTCAGCTGTCCTGGCCTGGCTGCCCAACTTGCCCTGCCCTGGCACTGAGGCTACATCTAAGGCATTCCTGGGAGCCTCTTGGGAGGGAACTTGCCACCAAAGTTGCCACATAGGAGCAGTGCATTCCTGATGAGTAGGAAAAGCCAAGTCTCTCCTGATTGTTCCAGCTTTGATATCTAGAGACCCCAAGGGCTCCTAGCTTCCATGTTATTCTACTTCTTTCCTGGGCTAGCATCAGGGCTCTGCCCAGGCCTCGAGACAGACCCACATCCTGCAGCAAGTGCTGAGATGTTAGGGTTGTGAAATAAGTCCATTTATTTAGCAGCACAGAAAGGGGCAAGAGCAGGCATGGTAGCCATGAACAGTGCGGACACTATTATGCCACAGAAGTGAACCCTGGCCACAATTCTACCTGGTGTGCATTCAAGGGTCTGGAGAAACAGTACAGCAGGTGAGGAACTTGTCTTGTACATGGCTGATACTGTTTCTACCCCAGCACCACATAAGATACTCCTCTAAGCCTACCAGGAGTGATCTTTGAGCACAGAGCCAAAAGTAATCCCTGAGCACTGTTAGGAAGAATCCACAAAAAAAGAAAAGGGGGCCAGGAGAGATAGCTCAGTGGCGTTTGCCTTGTAAGCAGCCAAAACCTAAGGTGGTTGGTTCGAATCCTGGTGTCCCATGTGGTCCCCCGTGCCTGCCAGGAGCTGTTTCTGAGCAGATAGCCAGGAGCAACCCCTGAGTGCTACTGGGTGTGACCCAAAAACCAAAACACCAAAAAAAAAAAAAAAAAAAAAGAAAAGAAAAGAAAAGGAAAAATCCACAGACAAAGAAAAAGAGTAAAATAAAAGTAATGTAAATTCTAGGGTCCAGACAGAGAGAGTGCAGGAATGATGGAGCTTGCCTAACATATTCACCTCTGTCTCTAACCCACACCACATGGTTCCCTGAGCATCACCTGGGTGCAGCTCTGGAGGTCCCCAGCACCACAGGGCAGCAAGACAATACTGCATTGAACTTGTATTAAACTGCCAGCCGGCTGGTGGAGAATTCAAGCGATCCCAGCGAAGGAACCCTGGGCTTTCTAAGATCTGACTCCAAATAAACAAATTAAAAAAAAAAAAAAAAGCCACGGGCCCAAGCAATAGCACAGCGGCAGGGTGTTGCCTCACATGCTGCCGACCTGGAACAGACCTGGGCTCAATCCCCAGCATTCCATATGATCCCTCCGAGCCTGCCAGGAGTGATTTCTGAGCGCAGAACCAGGAGCAACTGCCGAATGTGGCCCCCCCAAAAAGTCAAATCTAGCATCAAAATGTGTAGAAAGGTCTTGGATATAGCTAAGTGACAGAACACTTGCCTTTCATTTGTGAAGTTCAATGCTCAAGTACTGAAAAAAAAATAATAATAATAAGTAATAATAAGTGTAGTAGAGGGACTAAATGATAGGAACATCTGGGGTTTTTTTTGCCACACCTGGTGATTCTCAGAGGTTACTCCTGGCTCTACACTCGGGAATTACTCCTGGCAATACTCAGGGGGACCACTTGGGATGCCAGGGATCAAACTCAGGTCTGCCAACTGCAAGACTAGTACCTACCTAATGTATTATTGTGTCAGCTCAACACCTCACTTTTTTTGTTAGCGCCTCTCTGGGTGAAGGTCTTAGCTGGGTCCTCCCTGCAACTGTGTTATAGAATGCATTTTTTTTAAGTATGCATGAGCTCCTCCATAAATTCCCCCTTCTTGGAGTCTCCTTCCCTCAATCTGAGACTGAGGCCCAGAGGGGATAACAGGAGAGCTCAAGTCTGTTCTTAACTGCAGCTGCTGCTTTTACCAGGAAAGGCCAAGGATCTCCTGCAGAGGCATCTGGAATGTTCCTGACAGGTGCTGGGGTGTAAGGGCCTGACCTTGGCCCCCAGGCCCAGGAAAAACTAGCACCCAGACCTCTGCTGCCCTCCCCTCAGGAGATTTAGATAGGCTCCTTTTAGCTGCATACGCACTGTCTGGAGGCTGGGAGAGATGTAGGCATGACCTGTTTGGTTGTCATGGAGACAAACAAGGTGTTGGGGGAGCCAGGTCAAAGGAAGGCTGCACTCTGCGGGGCAGAAAGCATTCAATGGCTCCCTGAACAGACAGATGCCCGGAGAGATGCAAATTTTCCCAAAGTCACACAGCAAGCTGTGTCAAGCACCCAAACACATAATGGTCCCTTCCCTCAAACACACTTAGGCCTCCAGACACACACACCCTCCCAATAGGCTTTGGAAAGAGGCAAGACTTCCTCACTGTCTGGTTCTAGACGAAAAGAACCTCCTGGAGTTCACAAGAAACAGGGTGCAGAGGGACATGGAGAACTGTTGGGACATCCTGGAAATCACCAGGGTAATTTGTTCGAGAGGGTGGGGTTGTGTTGGTTGGACTTGGTTTGAATTGTAGGGTTCTCTCTCTCCCGCTTCCTTTGTTGTTGTAATGACAGAGGGGTCTTATACTTGGACACAGTGCCCAGGAAATGACCCAGGATCACACTTGGCATGTGGGATGATGCCGGATATCAAGCTCTTGGCTTTAAGCAAGGCAGGTGCTGAGTTATATCCCTGAGTATCCACCTTCAAAGTTTCCCTGGTCTGGGGCCAGAGCGATAGCACAATGGTAAGGCGTTTGCCTTGCATGCAACCAATACAGGACGGATCCCGGCTCTAATCCTGGTATCCCATATGGTCCGCCAAGCCAGCCAGGGGTGATTTCTGAGCACAGAGCCAGGAGTAACCCCTGAGTGCCACTGGGTGTGACCAAAAAAAAAATTTTTTAAAGGGGCTGAAGAGATAGCATGGAGGTAGGGTGTTTGCCTTGCATGCAGAAGGATGATAGTTCGAATCCTGGCCTCCCATATGGTCCCCCAAGCCAGTCATGAGTGATTTCTGAGCGTAGAGCCAGGAGTAACCTCTGAGCGTGGTGTGACACAAAAACAAAAACATAAAACAAACAAAAAATAATTTTAAAAAAAGGCAAAGTTTTCATGGCCTCATGCCAGGGCCTCACCCATACACACATTGACATTTAGATGTGTTGAGGGATGGGAGTTGGTTTTCTTGGAGTTTTTGTGATTTTATTGTTGTTGCTGTTGTTGTTAAAGGGAGGATTTGAAGGCCACAGCTATGAGTGTTTAGGGTTTATTCCTGGCTCTAGGTTTAGACACTTCTGACAGTGCTCGAGAACCATATGGGGTGCCAAGGATCAAAGCCAGGTCAATTGCATGCAGGCTAGTGCTCTACCCACTATGTTATCACTCCAGTTTCAAGGGCTGAGGGGTTTTATGGCTTAAATAAATGCTTACTTCTCTTCCATAGGCATGTCTGGAGAGAAAATGGGATTTCTATGATGGTGGACCTAACTGACCCCTCAAAATCTGACTTGTTTCTCATGACTGGATTAGGGGGCAAGCCCTGGTTCACCCAGTAGGAGTGCACTGCCTTACAGTTCCATGCCCCAAGCTAGAAAGACAAAGGGACAAAAACTGTCCTCAGGAGCAACCAGTTGACAACTTCTGTTGACAACAAGACTTAGGTACATGGCAACACTCAGCAAAAAGGTGAAGAAGCAGGTCCTTCTTGAGTGGCTCTGTAAGTCATTCTGTTCCTTAAGAGTAAGAGAAGCAGGGGCTGGAGAGAGCAGTACAGCAGTAGGGCATTTGCCTTGCATGCAGCTGATTCAGGACGATGGTGGTTCAAATCTCGGCATCCCATATGGTCCCCTGAGCCTGCCAGGAGCGATTTTTGAACACAGAGCCAGGAGTAACCCCTGAGCACTGCCAGGTGTAACCCAAAAGCAAAAAAAAAAACGAAAAACAAAAACAAAAGAGTAAGAGAAGCAAGGCTGATCTGATTCTAATCCCCAAAGACTAGTGTTTCAAATGTGAACATAGAAGGTTTTGAAGGCTCTTCAGATGATTTGCCCTAGATCCTAGGGGAAAAAACCTACAATCCTGTGGGAGATATAGGTGGGGTTTCTTTCTGCAGCAGCTCCCCTCAATTGGAGGAAAAAGCTGATCTATTCCTTGATGAGCAGCCCTAAAATTACAGGCTCTCTCTTCTGTGTTCCACAGATGAATGAGCCTCAGACAACTGTTCAGAAAGGCCATAAATCCCATTTAAATGCCACAGATCTGTGAGGCAGGTGTTATTATTACCCCTTTTCATGAATGAGGGCACGAGATGCAGGGCAGCGCAGATTGGCTGGGTTCATGTAAGTGAGGAAGCAGCACAAGACTGAGGTTGGAACCCAGAACAAATGTGCTCCAGGGCCTTTCTGCTTAAAACTGCACTGCTTCCCAGACACCACCATTTCTCCACAGGTACAAAAATGATATTCGCCTTGATCCCCGCCTCTTTCCTGCCGGAAAGTTTCGAATCACTAACAACTATGGGCTGCTGACCCTGGAGATCAGGAGGTGAGACTAAGAGCTCTGAGAGACCCAGTTCCCCTTCTTTCCCCTACATCTCACCCCCCCCCCATCCCCACCAAAGTCCTTCCCAACACACACACACACACACACACACCAGTCTCACAACTACCAAGGCCAGAGCAGAGGCCCCTCCACACACACACACACACACACACACACACACACACACACACACCAGTCTCACAACTACCAAGGCCAGAGCAGAGGCCCCTCCACACACACACACACACACACACACACACACACCAGTCTCACAACTACCAAGGCCAGAGCAGAGGCCCCTCCACACACACACACACACACACACACACACACACACACCAGTCTCACAACTACCAAGGCCAGAGCAGAGGCCCCTCCACACACACACACACACACACACACACACACACACACACCAGTCTCACAACTACCAAGGCCAGAGCAGAGGCCCCTCTACACACACACACACACACACACACCAGTCTTGCAACTACCAAGGCCAGAGCAGAGGCCTGACCCTTCCCTGGAGCTGTGTCCTGAACGAACAGTATCTTCCAATGTTTCTGGATGCTTGTTAAAATATTGGTAGGTGTTCTGGACCCCCCTGAATGGGGTCCAGGGATTTCTTTTATCTTTCTGTTTGTCAGTCTTTCTGTCTGTTTCTGCAATTCAAACCAGTCGTGTGTGTGTGTGTGTGTGTGTGTGTGTGTGTGTGTGTGTGTGTGTGTGTGTGTGTGTGTGTGTGTGTCTTTTGGTTTTTGGGCCACAACCAGTGACAGACGCTCAGGGTTTACTCCTGGCTATGTACTCAGAAATTGCCCCTGGCTTGGGGGACCATATGGGACTCAGGGAGATCGAACTGTGGTTTGTCCTAGGCTAGTGTGTGCAAGGCAGACGCCCTATTGGTTGTGTCACCACTCCAGTCCCTCAAACCAGTCTTTGTCTCTGTCTCTCTGTGTCTCTCTCTGCTCTCTCTCTGCTCTCTCTCTCTCTCTCTTTCTTTCCCTCTCCTCTCTTACCCCATCCCTCAGTCTCTCTCTCACACACACTCCATCTGATTCTGAGAAATTTCCACTTAGAGGCCAGCAGCAAAGATAACACTGCTGAGCAAAGAACTTTGAAAGAGCAGGATAACACACATCCATGCACGGAACGTGGGCATGTACACACACAAGCACACCTACACAAGGTCAAACAATTATAGGAAATAGAATTAGACGGGCTTCCCCCAGAGCATCCATGATTTCCCTAAAATATGCATGAGTTGTCAAGGTTGCTTTCTGCCACTGCCACACTCTGAGTAGACAAAGATAGTGCCCTCCATCATTCTTGTGACACCTGTGTGGCAGGAGAAGAAACAAGGGTCCATAAGGATTAGGGCCTTACGGACCTAGCATGGACAGTGCCTGGGTTTGAGCCTGCTCTCCAACTAGACTCATTCCAACACCAAACCTTCCATAATGACCAACTGGGCTTCAGGAACGGGGTCTGAGCAGGACGTGGTTCTACCTTTTAGAAGCAAACACAGATGTGATTAATCCTACAAAGCAGTGTGCCTATGACTGCCTCTAAGATGCCTGGGAAACCGAGACACCAAGGGGCCGGGTGTGCCACATGCTTGACTCTGTATAACAGTTCCCCAGGATGGAGCCAGCCCAGGCCTTGTCTGGGAATGAGACAGGACTGCCTGGGGGTGCAGCTCATGACTGAGCTAGACATCTCCCCAAGTCCTAACAGAGATTACAAGACAAGGCAATTCCCTGCTGGCACTAGATTCCAGGATAAAGGTGTGGATAGGAAGGGGAGGCTAGGCTGGGAATGGCTCAGTAACTCAAAACTGGTTTAAATCACAGTTGCTTTGAGATTCTGGGCAAGTCACTTGGCCTCTCTGTTCCTACTGTGGTTTTTGGTTTTTGGGCTACACCCAGTAGTACTGGGGGTTTGGGCAAGTACCATATTTTTCAGGGAAGAAGTCTGAGGCAGGAGAAGGCAGTGCCCAGGCAAAAGGCATCCAGTACTTCCAAGGCAGACCTGGAGAAGAGGCTGAATTATCTTTCTGAGGCTTTCCTGCAGTCCTCCTGACCATCCCCAATGGAGTCTACATGTCTCGGGATCCCAGCGGTCAGTCCAGAGATGTTTCCCTGTCTTTTCAGATGCACAGTGGATGATGCAGCCACCTACTCGGTAATCGCTAAGAACTCCCATGGCCAGGCCTCCTCTTTTGCCAAGGTCCTTGTACGGAGTAAGTCTTTCCACCCCACAGACTAGGTCAGCCCTGGGGCAAGTGGAGGAGGCCAGGACAGGGTCACCCCAAGAAAGGGCCAAGACACGGTTATCTAGCCAGGGAGTGGATGCCCAGAGCAGTCACAAATGACACATCCCTGGACCTTCAAGCAGAGAGAGCCGCCTCACCCTTGACCATAAGGTGATCTACCAGAGTACCCCCACCACTCCCCGCACCCCTGCCACAGAACCCCTCTGCATCAGGTTCCTTCAAGCTGTATCCAGCTGAGGGTCTCTGGGAAGGTGACCTGGTGCTGTCAGTTGCACTAGGGGGCCTCAAGGACCTAGGTCCAGTCCTAACCACCACCCTACCCCAGACTCCTATTGCCCCATCTGGCTGGTGAGTATTTCCCAAGGTGGCATGTGAGGCTGAGCAAGTTATATACTTCTGAGGTACTTGGGGTGTGTGTGTGTGTGTGTGTGTGTGTGTGTGTGTGTGTGTGTGTGTGTGTGTGTGTGTATGTGTGTGTGGGGGCACAGAGCAGCTATTTCCTCAGGGGGTAGTTCCATTCCCCAACCATGCCTGGCTGCGGCCCAGAAGAGACACCCTGGGATCCAAAGTACACCAAGGATGCTCAAAGGGATGCATCAGTTGCATGTGGGACTCCAGAGTTTGATTACCAGCACAACATGGCCTCCCAATATCCCCAGGCATGGGCTACCCCTCTCCAAAATAGCACTGCACAGCAGCAGGGCATTTGCCTTGACAGCAGCTGACTCAGAATGGACCTGGGTTCGCATCCCAGCATCCCATATGGTTCCCTAAGCCTGCCAGGAGCGATTTCTGAGTGTAGAGTCAGGAGTAACCCCTGAGCATCGCCAGGTGTGGCCCAAAAAAACTAAATAAATAAATAAACAAACAAATAAATATATAAACAAAATAGCACTGCACCTTGCCTTCTCCCAGGGCCTGAAAAAATTTTGCTCACACACATATACACCTACTTACAAACACTCACACTCACAAATACCCACATGTATTCACATTCAGAGGCACTCACATGCTTACAAATACACATTTAGACCCACTCATAAATACTCACAGACATTCACAAATTCATACTTACACAATCAGACATATTTACATACTTGCAAATATACATCACAAACTTGCATACATACACTCATGCACATAAACTCACATTCACAAATATTGATATACACACTTGTACACACTTACACATACTCACACTTTCACACATACATGAACTCATAGATACTCACACTCAGACGCATATATAGTCACACATTCACGCACATACACACAACACTCACCTACATAGTACACTCATTCACATAAACTCATATGCTCACACACATACACTCACATATATTTATGCACAGAGACTCACACATGTATACACAAATTCAAACATACATACAATCACACACACGCACACTCACATATATTCAAACGCTTACACCCATGTACACACACACTCACATCTCCTGGTGAGCAGACACAATGTAGTCCAGCCCTGCACCTTTCGTTAGACCTTTTCAAACTGTTCTTCACTGTCCTCCACCCCTCTGTCCTGTTCTCCAAATAGCTCTGGAGGCAGCTGTCCCCCACCTGCAAGCAGGGATCTCTTCAGAATTTGAGCCACCCCTATAGGCTGTGCCCAGAGTCAAGGCCAAGGTCAGACATCAGGCCATGCCTCTCTCTGCTTTGGCCAGTCCCCATTCTTTTTCCTTCAGAGGGACCCCACCTGCCCCCAGACTTCAGCAGGCTCCTCATATAAACAAGACTTCTTATGCCCCCTCATACATACTCTGATGAGAGGAGCTAATCCTGGGACTCCTGATCCTAATCCTACTAGATCCTAATCCTGGGGTTCCTGCTGACTTGCCTCACTCAAGGGAACCTTTCTGGGGACCAGGATAACTACATGGCTTCAGCTGTGGGTTGCTAGCTGGACAATCGTGCCTCTTTTTCTTATCTATGTGAGAGTATCTGAATGGCATCAGAAGCAGACTGGACGACTGTGAGGTGTAGATGTGCTGATAACCATGCAGAGTGCCCACTCAGAGTAGACACCATGCATGCCAGCCTCTCCCCAAGTCTCTAACCTCCAGAATCGCTCAGCACTGCTCTGTCTCCTATCACTCTCTGTGACTACCGAGTATCTCCTACCAGCCCCCTGGTGTGACTAGGAAGCCAGGCCAATTCTGGCAGTGAGGGATTACCTTTATTGACTCTGGCTGGGTGTTAGCTTTCTTCTGAACCCATTACCCTTGGTGGGGGGAGCTCACTAACCCCACTTACTAGTGTAATAAACTTCCCTAGACCACTAAAATGTCCAGACTGGATCCCAAACTCAAGCCCATGCCTCCCAAATCTGGTAGAGACACGAGTCTGAACCATGGTGAACTGTTTGCTCTGGCTTTTCAGCGTACCTGGGCAAGGATGCTGGCTTCGATTCAGAGATCTTTAAAAGTAAGGAGCGTCTGGGTCCCAGAAGGTGGGATGGGAGTCAATGCAAGACCTCTCTGCTCAGAGCCCCCTTTCAGAGTATAAGCCTCATTGCCCGCAAAGCTCTGTCCCCATGAGTGTTCCTGGTCATACTTGAGTTCTATATTTCCAGACTGATTTCTGGAGATGTCCTAGAAAAATCCCAGAACTGACCTTGGCTGATGAACTTTACCGAAGTGAATTGGGTGTAAAGGCAAATCCAGGGGCAGGAGCAATAGCACAGCAGTAGGGCGTTTGCCTTGCACAAGGCCAGCCCAGGGCAGACCTGCGTTCAATTCCCAGCATCCCATATGGTCCCCATATGGTGCCAAAGCGATTTCTGACTGAAGAGCCAGGAGTAATCCCTGAGTGCCATCAGGTGTGGCCCAAAAACCAAAAATCAAAAGGAAAATCCAAAACCTTAATTCAAAGTGGCCTGGAGGCAGACAGATGGCTCAGTGGGGCTTCTCCACCCTCACTACTGAGCCCTCACTTGAATAAAACTCCTCCCCACAACCCCAGGCCCTCTTCCTAGTGAAATCACATTCCAGAAACTAGTAGTGGGAATCTAGGCCCAGAGAAATGAGGGGTTCCAGGAAGCTCCTCACTCCAGCTAGGCCCCAGGTGGGGCTGGCCACCTCAGAGATACCCACCCTAAATCCCTGCCCCCTGTTCCCCAGGACTGATGCTGGGACCTGTGGTGGAGTTCACATCAGTGCTGGCTCCTGTCTTTGCTCGTGAGAAGGAGCCTTTCACTCTGTCCTGCTTGTTTTCGGAAGATGTATTAGATGCTGAGCAAACCATCCAGTGGTTCCGAGATGGTGAGGACCCCCCCCCCACCTGGCTTCCAGAGAGAGATGAGCTCTGGCCCCATTCTGCTCTGGGACACCCATTGGGGAGGGGGGGGTCATCCCCATCCTCCTCCACTCACAAGCAGGAGCACCCCCAGGCAGGGTCAGGCAGAACCCCATGGGCCCATGTGTGTGAGTGAGTTGGGGACTCCCTCAAGGAGGGGGGTTGAAAACAAGCTGCAGTTGGAGTCATTGCTTTTTGCAATCTGCAGTGACCCAGCCCTGGCAGGCTTGAGGGGTGGAGTGGACCTTGCCTCCCTACTAGGGAGGGAATGGGGGGCACAGACAGCAGAGGTGGGGAACATCAGGGCATGGGACAACTGTGTGGGCTTTTCTGAGTGAGAATGTGGGTGTGGAATGCTGTTGGTCAGGGGCAGCAGAGACAGACAGCTTCTTCAGAGAGAAGGAGGAGGACTGGGCCTCCCTCCCCATCAGGGAACGGGTCTGCAGCCAGAGGACAGGGTGGACAGCACCCCGCAGCTCTGAGCCTGAAGAGGCGGCACCCGCTGGGAGGGAAGCAGCTGCCGTCACCAGGTTGACATGTCCTCCAGCCCGTCCATCTTCCAGAATAGCCGTGCTGACAGGAGGGAGGTGCCCATACTGGGACAGAGGGCAGGAAGGCCCCCCGCTTGGCTCCTCCACTGGATCCCCACCTCCTCTCTTTCACGTCCTCCTTCCACCCCAGTCCTTCACCCTCAACAAGCCTTCTGCTGTTCACACCAACACCCCAACTCTCTCAGCGAACATCCCTCCCCATACTGAGTCCCCCTAGCAGTATCCCACTTCCTTCATTAAGCTCAAATCCCCACCCACTGCCCCCTAGCGCCTCTCACAAGCCCCTAGCCCAGCCTATAATCCTAGGGACCACCCTTCTTGCTCCCATTCCTCACAGAACCTCCTTACCCAGCATTTCCCTAAGCCCTCATTCCCTTGTGCACCCCCAACAACATCCCTGTACCCCATTCCCAAGACCTGAGCAGAGAAGCTCCGCAGTTTAGTTAGGAGAGTGCTGTGGAGGGTGCCCACCCTCAGCTATGGCCCCTCAAGCTCACCTCTGCCTGGATCCCCCAGTGCTAACACAGGACCCCTACCTCTACAGGGAAGCTGCTTAGGCCATCAGGACGGCGGCAGATGGCCTATGCAGACCGCCAGGCTTCCCTGAAGGTGTCCTGTGCCCACAAGGAGGATGAGGGACTCTACATGGTGCGGGTGTCCTCACCTTCCGGGCCCCGGGAGCAGAGCGCCTATGTATTTGTGAGAGGTGAGAGGGCAAAGAGGGCTGCTGGAGACCAAGACCAAGACAAACCTGGGACTGATGCACTGTGGAGCCTTGAGCAAATACCTCTTCTGGAAGCATTATCACAGACCTAAACGAGGGTTTCTCTAAAATCCCATAACCTGCTTACAGGATCCAAAGTTTCTGACTATGAGGGAGGCTGAGCATGGATTGGACCAATTCTGGTCCTGGCTATTTCTGCCTCCTGCTCTTTGAATTGATTCCAGTTTACCTCCCCACTTTGCTTCTTCACAAGATGGAGCAAGCCACTCCACCACATTGAGATTCTGTTTCTCAGCTGTAGATTAGAGGATTGCTGTAGGGCTCATAGACTAATAAGACAATTGTTTGGAGCTTAGTATAGTGTGGGCCCCTGTCACAATCCCAGGTGCAGCTATGTAACTGAATGTGAGAGATCACTGAAAATCTGACAGTGGTAAAAAGGCTTCTGAACACTCAATAATGAAAAATGCACTCAAAAGCCATCACATCATAAATAATCAAGAATCAGGTGTCTGGGCCAAAGCAGTGGCACTAGCCTAGGACCAACCATGGTTCGATCCCCCGGCATCCCATATGGTCTCTCAAACCAGGAGAGATTTCTGAGCACATAGCCAGGAGTCATTGTGTGTTTCAGGCAGCTATTGTCCATGCTGCATTTGTCAGGCAAAAAAGTAACCTAGTGGGACTGGAGATGGGTGCAAGCCGTAAGGTCTCTGCCTTGTGTGCACTAGACTAGGATGGACTGCAGTTCGATCCCCCGATGTCCGATATGGTCCCCCAAGCCAGGAGTGATTTCTGAGTGCTGGGAGTAACCCCTGAGCGTCACCAGGTGTGGCCCCAAAAAACAAAACAACAACAACAAAAAAGTAACCTGCTGCAGGGTGGGTTCCCCCTGCCAGCAGTTTCAGTTGGAAAAGAGGAGGTGGCTGAGAGCAGAGGCTTATGAGGGACAGTAGGAAGGACTTGTGGACAAGTACATGAGGATGGGAAGAGCCTCCCTATCCCCTCACCCTGCCACCTGCCTCCCCACCTCGGTGTCAGATGCTTCTGCAGAGAAACCAGGAGCTCCGGGCTCACCACTGAATGTCCAATGCCTGGATGTGAACAGAGACTGCCTGGTTCTGAGTTGGACCCCACCCAGCAACACCCGGGGCAGCGCCATCACTGGCTATGTCATCGAGAGGTAGGTCAGGAGGATGGCACCCCTGCTTTATTGTAAAAGCTACAGGAAAAGGGGGACCTGTGACTGACCAGGATTAAACAGTATGTTTGAAGAGTAAAAGGGCTCCCATGCCTCCAAATGTGGTACATTCCATCAGTAGAGCCGGTCACTGCCCTCAGCCCTGAGTGACAGAAGCCCTAGGAAAGGGTAGGGCACCCTCGAGGGAAATCCCAGGATTCCCCAACATCCCACACATGGCCAGTTTGAGAGAACAATGAAGCCTGGGGCTCCAGAGGAGGCTCCCGGAGCAGCCTGGCTGGCCTCACAGACTAACCATGGCCCTGTGGGTGATGAGAGGCTCAGGGTGGGACCTACAAGGCAACTACCTCTCCCCAGCTGCGTGGGTCAGACTCGAGGATGCTGATACCCAGACTTAGGGAAGTCTCTGGCTCTTCTAGTACCTGACTCTGGTGAGTCTCACTCTAAGAGGCCATAATCCTCATTTGTTGAGTGACAGGATATCCCTGGCCAGGAGAATGGGTTAGATACTAGCTGGGAAGGACCCAGGGTACAAGTTGTGCCAATGACCTGAGGCGTGAGGTTGAGCTAGAGCAAAGCAGTGTGAGGGCAAAGGTGGCACTGAGGATGGCCCTTGAGCAGGTCATGGGCATGCTTAAAGTGGCCCTCTCTCCCCACAGGTGCCAGGGAGAGTCTGGGCAGTGGGTGTCCTGCCATGAGGCCCCTGGTGAGACCTGTCGGTGTCCAATCCAAGGGCTTGTTGAAGGTCAGAGCTATCGGTTTCGGGTGAGAGCCATCAGCAAAGCTGGCCGCAGTCTCCCATCTAAAGCCTCGAACTCGGTGATCATGGGCGATAATGTAAAAGCCCAGACGAAGAAAGGTTAGTCCAGAGACCCTGCACATACATTCCAGAGCAACCATCAGGGCACACAAGGGAAGACCTCCTCACACAGGAGCCATGGCAGATCTTAGACAAGAGGAACAGCTCTTGGGAGCCTCTAGTTTGGTGGAAAAGACAGCCTCAGGAAATCCTACTCTGAGGGAGAAGACAGTGTCCAATCCTCTAAAGCAGACAGCTTGAGTGAGGAAGATCCATCCTGAAAGGCAGAAGAACAATCCTGTCCACAGGAGACAGAAATGTGAGAGGCATCTATGGGTTTTAAGAAAAATGAAAGACATTCTTGCAATAATAATTTTCATACACAAAAGAGAGAAGGGCTGGAAGTTACAGCTCACCTCATGAAGCTCACCACAAACAGGGATGAGTCTAGTTAGAGAAATAACTACATTTGGAACTATCCTAATAATGAGAATGTACGAGGGAAATAGAAAGCCTATCTAGAGTACAGGCGGGGGTTGGGTGGGGAGGAGGGAGATTTGGGACATTTGTGATGGGAACTGGTGATGGGTGGTGTTCTTTACATGACTGAAACCCAAACACAATCATGTGTGTAATCAAGGTGTTTAAATCAAATATATAAAAAAATAAGAAATGTGAGAGGGGTCACAGCTCTTTCACACCCCCTCAACTGATGGTTGGAGGTAGCTCTGTCTCAGGAGCCCCCAGTTTTAGGGGCAGGAGCTGACCCAACCTTCTCTACTCTGAGGAACCATCCTGAATGGGGCTTGCCTCTCAGCTCATATGCCTCAGGTGTCTGGCTGCAGGCCACTTCTCTCTGTCCACATTTGTCCCAAATGGACAGAGAATCCATGTGGTCTCTGAAAGTCACACTTTTTTTAGACCCTGGAGAGTAAATACTAATGCTCAGAGAGAACCTAGAAAGGGCCTCAATAAAAAGTCAAAAGAAGATTGCAAGGAGACTGGGAATCAGATCCTGACATTACCCCTCCTGACTTGGCCCCAAACCTAAACCCACTCCTTTGAACCTGCCACACCCCATTTTCTCTCCTTCCCAGAGATTTCCTTTGATCTGGGGAACAAGATCACAATCAGTACAGATGACTTTGAAGGTATGTAGCGCCTCCCAACCTCACCCCAAAACTCCCACTCCTGAGTCCTGAAAGGCCAAAATACTGTAAGCCAAGAGAATCAACTCTTGTCCATGCTCAGGGTGCAGGAGTGCTGGGTAGACTGGTCCATTCAAGGACCATGGGTTCATGGGTGATTGCAGCCCAGCTTGCTCTGGTCTCATGAAGGAGGTCACACATTTGGGGGTCACTGACCAAACAGTGGGAGTCTGGGGCAGCTAGAGCGAGTTTCTGTCCCTCTCTGTGCCTGGGTTCCATTCTCTATAAAATAAAGTCTAAAATTAGGGGTATCCTTATCTCTGAGGGCTCACCTGTTTGCTCTGAATGATTCTAATTTCAGACTTTGTGGTCCTTCCCTCACCCCCAACCAATGTCCATGCCATGGAGACCTGTGAGTCCTACGTGGTCCTGGGCTGGGAGGAGCCAAGCCCCAAGGGCAAGTCCCCTCTGACATACTCGGTGGAAAAGGTAGGAGACCCTGAAACCAAGCCTGAGGAGGGTTTAGAAGTCCCTCTCAGAAGGGCAGAAATGAGAAAAGAGCATAGATAAATAAATGACATCCTGGGGTGACTTCTAGCCTGAGGGGCTCAGGACTTCTGGCAGAGCCCAAACCTGCTCATAAGAACACAAAAGTAAATAAATGCCGCCCAAAACAGAGAGTCCTCCCCTCTCCTAAGTCTGCCTGATATTTGATCACAGTTGAGGGCTAAGCACCTCTTCCTGAACAGAGCCAAGGCACAGGGCAAGTAGAGAAAAGGGAAGTGGAAGGCTGGTACCCAGCAGCCAGTCGCCAAAGGAAAAAGCAAGCCTCCGTAGATGGAGGAAGGGGACGACGTGGGGCAAGTATCTAGAGAGGGTTACATAAAGAGTGGATTTTGGGTGACAAAAGGGGTTATGAAGGAGAATGTGGGGGATTAGCTGGGTTCAAATTCTGGTTCCTGCTTGAAGGTATAAAGGTCAGGGGGCATCCAGAAAGTGGTGTGGAGGGAGTGGAGGACACAGATTTGCACATATTCGCAGGGATGGGCAACTGCTGATTATGGTTTTTCCCCCACGTCTCAGTCTGTCATCGGCAGTGGCACCTGGGAGGCCATCAGCTCAGAGACACCCGTGAGGTCCCCGAGGTTCTCCCTGTTGGATCTGGAGAAAGGGAAGTCGTATGTCTTCAGGGTGCGCGCCATGAACCAGTACGGCTTGAGCGATCCCTCAGAGCCCAGTGAGCCAGTGGCCTTGAAGGGGAAACAAGGTACCTGCAGGAGGAGCACAGAGACAGTCTCTTGCGCTTCGGGAGCCCTGTGGCTGTGGAGACAGCTATGCCCATTCCCCTGCCTCTGGTTCCTTCTAGCCTCCTGATGCTGGACACAGACCCCCTTCAGGTCTGTCATTTTCAGATGTCAGCAATCACCTATATCTGGGCAGGAGGTTCTAGGAGGTCCAGACAATACCCCCAGAACAACAATTCCCAGGTTTCAGCCTAGAAGCTGAGTGTGAGCAAGTGCCCACCCCATTCTAAAGACCTTCTGAATAGCAGCCCTTCTTGTTCCTGAACAGGACCCCATCCTTTCCCTGTAGAGGCTAATTTTGGCCACTCCTCAGTCCTAGTGCACCATGCAGGATAGGACTCAACTACAGTTCAGTCAGCCTCGTCCACCAGCATCCCCAGTCCCTGCTTTCCACCATGTTCCCCCCCCCCCCCCCCCCCGTGATTCCCAACTTCCAGGCCTTTGTCTTCTCCGAGACCTCAGGATTCTGGTCATCCTTCCTCAGCTGCCATTACCAAATAGTCCTTTAAGGAACTGAACTGCAGTATTACCTAACCACAAAAGCCAGATATGCTGTGAGCCTGCTGGAGATTATTACAAAGTCCTAGATTTATTCTTCAATCATTGAAAAATATTGTATGTCTACAAAGAAAGAGAGAAAATGGAGACAGATAAAGAGCTAGGTAAATAGATTCATAGCAGGTCTAAATAGGTTGGTAAGCAAGAATTTATCTTTAACTCTGGTCCAGATAACATGAATAACTAACATGGATAACATGGTCCAGATAACTCTGGCCAGGTAACATTTAGACTCAATTCAGAGACCTGGGGCAGGATCAATAGTGTATGCAATTAGTGCACTTGCCTTGTACACAGAAAGCCAAGGTTCAATTCCTAGCACCAAAAAATGGTTCCGCAAATCTCTGATCCCTGAGCTTAGGACCAGAATTAAGTCCTAAGCACCACCAAGTATGGACCAAAAAGACCAAACAAACAAACAAAAAGAATTAGGGACCTGGCCAGTGAATGGCTAGCAATTAAATATGGCATAGAATTTCTAACTTACAAGCCTGCTACTTAGGGCAAAGCTCCAAGAGTTCAAAGAGGAAAGAAAAAGGAAGAGATGGAAATCAATGAATAATGCAAGAAATGTAAAAGTAAGGGAAAAGAAGGAGGATGAGAGTAAAAATTTAAGAATCAATGAGTGAGAGTAGTTTCAATGAAGGACAGTGTTTGCAGGAAAGCAGGAGAAGACTTGGAGAATATAAAAGTCTTGGGCTCCTCCCCAGGCCTAGAGAAGAGCCTCTTAAGTCCTAGGGCCCTCCAGCATCTGTGTATGGCCTTGGTGGCAAGAACTGCTTCTGCCTGGGTCTGCTGCCCAGAATCTTGTCATCAGTACCCTTGCCTAACCTATGCTTCTGTATTCTAGCTCCTCTCCCTCCTCCTGCTCAAGTCCAAGTGCTTCGAGACACCCAGACCTCGGTGTCTCTGAACTGGACTCCTGTAGAAGAAGGCTCCGGGCTCCTAGGTTATTACATCTACTCACGGGAGGTGGGAGCATCTGAGTGGCAAACTGTCAACAACAAGCCCATTCCAGGAAACAAGTGAGTCTTTAGGGACCCTTGGGAAGCAGGAGGCATGCCTGCAGAAAAGCCCACCACTCCCAGCATGGCCCTATGCACAGGGCACTGTGCACCATTGCCACTTCCCAGTGTAGGACTGTCAATTTAACAATTGCTGTACAGATGACAAATCTGAGCCACAAATCTGCTTTAGGAACTTGCCAAAACCCTTTTAGGTTATAAGTGGAGCAGCCAGGACCTGCCCCCCCCCCCACCACCACTCCCCACCTCGGCCTCTTCCTCAGCTAATATTTGCTGAGGGTTAACTGTTTTCAGGCTAGGTCTTGCCCCTATAAGAGCTTAGAGGCTGAAGATATCCTCAGGAAATCCTGGTTCAGGCCCCCCTCACTCACCTGGTGCTCCTACAGGCTCTTCCCTCCCTGAGCTCTGAAAACAGGGGGAGGTGAAAGAGGAAACCAACTCCTGACCCCTCTGTGACTTCTCCCTCACTCAGTGGCCCTGGACACTGTAGGCATGTAAACTCGAAGTCTTTTGGGCAAGTGGCTTCTCTTCATTTTGAGGCTCTGTAGGGTGATGGATTCATGTAATGACTCCCCTTCCCTCTTTCCCAGGACTGGTCAGGCTTGAGCACTCCTGCCTTGGCTCTTCTTACCCTGGAACCCAAACCCTAAGTGCATCTTACCCAGGAAAAGGGAGAGGGTCCATGGTCCTTTCCAAAATTTCATGATTATTCAGGCCTAGAGTTGCCAAACAAGAAAATCACTTGGGTTTTTACTGATTAGCTTGGAGCCAGGTTATGCCTAGAATGACATGCCTCCCCACATGCTTTCCTGAAGTAGGGATGCTGCTAAAGTATGGTTGAGGGAAGTCAAAGAAAGCTCACCTAGTGGGTGGCATGGTCCCCTATTATGTCCAGAGAACCTGTCACATATGTGTATGTGTAATTGGTGATATATGGTCAGAGCTGGGTGACAAATGTTGCTGTCTGGGTGGCTGCCTGGGGTGGTGGCATGTAGAAAACCCCTACAGATCAGGGGGGCACCATGGATCACTATATCACCCCTCAGAACAAGAGTCTTCCATGGGGCCAGAGAGATAACATGGTGGTAGGGCATCTGCCTTGCATGCAGAAGGACAGTGGTTTGAATCCCGGCATCCCATATCGTTTCCAGAGCTAGCCAGGAGCAATTTCTGAGTGTAGAGCCAGGAGTAACCCCTGAATGCTGCTGGGTGTGACCCCCCCCCCCAAAAAAAAGAGTCTTCCATGATCTGTCTGGATGAGTAGATGGAATGCCAGGGAGCAGATGCTGGGCTGGGACTCAGCAAGTCTGTCCATTGATCCAGGTTTTTATAGTAAGATGTGTACTCTACCACTGCTTTCCTGAAGGAACTGGATAATTTGCCCCACCCCCACCCCGTGACAACTTTCAAATTCCTCCTCCTTTGCACAGTTGGGTAAGACCACCTCTGCTCAAAGGTTACTCCCCTCCTCTTCCTTCTCTTCCTCCTCTTCATCCTCCTCACCTGCCATCCGGGAGCTGCCCCACATCACAGGGCACATTTCTTTTACTGTTCATGGTCTTGGGACAACTATAATGTTCAGTCAGTCTTGTGTCTTCCCAGATCCCTTGGCTAAAATGAGTTTCTGACAGCAAGATTTGCTGCAGGAAAATGTGACTAAGATCAAAGGGATGAAGAGGCCCATGATTTAGGTTCCATCAAAACAGAACAGGATGAGGATATTTTGTTCTGCCCTGTCTGTCTGGAATGTCCTGTGTCTCAGAATAATGGTTGTCTCGGAGGTCTTGAAAGAAATCTAGGTGACTTGATCATAGCATCCATACAGAACATCAAGCTCACTGAGTATATTCAAGCTAAACAACTGATCCCTAGACCACAGCTCTGCCATTCCTCCAGGCTGCACGTTTCTCTCACAGGTTCAACATTCCCGGGCTGAGGACAGGGAAGGAATATGAGTTTTGTGTGAGGTCCGTGAGTGAGGCCGGAGTAGGGGAGCGCTCTACCCCAACAGAGCCCATCAGGGTGAAGCAGGCTCTGGGTAAGTGCAGGGGTGGGTCCTGACAACGTGCTTTCAGAGAAGCCCCAGGCTGGGGGCAGTGAGCTGGACTTGTGGGTAACAACTGAAAGAATCTAATTCTGACACCAGTGGTCCAGTGAACACCCATTCCTGGAAGAAGGCTATATCAGTGGCTCAGGGAGAATTATGGTGACCAGCAGGTGCCACTAGCTAAGCTTGCACCTCCTGGAGAAGTCTCACTAGCCAGCCCAGCCAGTCCAGGAAGCATTTTATCCTCCTTCCCACAGCTACTCCCTCTGCTCCATACGATTTCACCCTCCTGAACTGTGGAAAGAATGACATGGTCATTGGCTGGAAAGCCCCCAAGCGTTGTGGAGGAGGCAAGATCCTGGGCTACTTCCTGGACCAGCATGACTCAGAAGAGCTGGACTGGCACCCGGTCAATCAGCAGCTTGCCCCTCCCCGGGTCTGCAAGGTAAGGTTGGGGTCACCAGCTTGGGGTCATAACTTGAGGAGCAGAGATCAGAAGTCAGTGTGGGTGGTGCCTGCCTTGCCTGGGCAGCCCACCAGGTCTTGAGGGCAGCCCCATCCATACAATCTTGCTCAAAGTGCTCACTGACTCAGGCTCCAGGCAGCTCTTTGATCCTGCACCTCTTCTTCCTGCTTCCCCACTCACCATCACAGATTGTTTTGGCCCATACAGGTCAGCCACCTTCAGGAGGGCCACTTCTATGAATTCCGGGCCCGGGCAGCCAACTGGGCAGGAGTTGGAGAGCTGTCAGCGCCCAGCAGCCTGTTCGAGTGTAAAGAGTGGACCATGCCCCAGCCAGGTAAAAGATCTGGAGCTGCTCACACCTCCACCATCTGACCCTGGACTCTAAGACACAGGCCAGCTCAGTTAACCCTGACTTCTGCTCTGAACTCCCCTATACAAACTACCTTGGCTTAGTATACCCCTGAGTACTGATTCTTACCTGAAGGGACCCCATTAGGGGTAACAAACCCGTGCTAATTTACCCTAGACCTTTTTATTTGTATCCCTCTAAGTCCAAGATCCCAAAAAGTGCTTTTTATCTGAGCAAATAGGAAGGGTTGATCGCCTGCTCCCCAATCCTACCTCTAATCTTTCTCATAGAGGAGCCTCTCACCTAACTTCAGGTAAGAGGTATTCCCACCTCCGGTGCTTCTGTTCAGCTCAGTTTCATTTTCTACACAAAACCTAGGCCCAAATAGCAGCAGTTACCATGCATGGTGCTTTAGACAACAGCCATCATAAACATCTTCCAAGGTTGAGTATGAAAAGTTCTACTGAAACTTTCCATTAAGTCATACTCACCACAGTATTCAGAAAATGTGCTTTGATTAACTAGTACTAATCCTAACCTCCTGGTTTCTGTTTTGGTTTAGTTTGTTTTGGTTTTGTTTATTGTTGTTGTTTTCTGTTGTGGTATTTTGGAGGAGGAGCCACACCCAGTTGTACTCGAGCTGACTCCTGGCTCTGTGCTTTAGGGGTCACTCCTGGCAGTACTAGGGGGACCACATGCAGTACTGTGGATGGACAATCTCTTGGGCCCTACGATTTCTGTTTTATAAATGAAGTGGCAGGAACATGGAGTGAAGACTCACTCAAATCTCCAGAGCTCCCAGGGCAGAGCCGGGATGTGAACCCCATGGATGGGAAGGACCCAAATGCTCTGGGCGGAAGCGAGGCTGAGGATTTTGAAAGCTATTTCTTTTTTTTTTTTTTTTTTTGTGTGTGTGTGTGTGTGTGTGTGTGTGTGTGGTTTTTGGGTCACACCCGGCAGTGCTCAGGGGTTACTCCTGGCTCCATGCTCAGAAATTGCTCCTGGCAGGCACAGGGGACCATATGGGATGCTGGGATTCGAACCGATGACCTCTTGCATGAAAGGCAAACGCTTTACCTCCATGCTATCTCTCCAGCCCCTTGAAAGCTATTTCTAATGGAAACCAAACTTTCTCAAGAAGTCAAGGGACCGGAGAGATAGCACAGCAGTAGGGCGTTTGCCTCGCATGCAGCGATCCAGGAGGGACCTTGGTTCGATCCCTGGCATCCCATATGGTCCCTGAGCCAGGAGCAATTTCTGAGTGCATAGCCGTAACCCCTGGGCATCACCAGGAGTGGCCCTAAATAAACAAACAAACAAACAAACAAATAAATAAAAGAAGTCATAAGTCCAAAACAGGCACTTCCAGGCCTGCCATGACAAACTAACAAACTTGCTGACTGACTGCTCATATTTACTTTCTGATCACCCGTTGGTCACCTGAAGACCCAATTCCTATCACTCCCTTATTTACTAGGACCCCCATATGATGTCCGGGCATCTGAAGTGCGGGCCACCTCCTTAATGCTGCAGTGGGAGCCGCCACTCTACATTGGGGCTGGGCCTGTCACTGGCTACCGTGTCAGTTTCCAGGAAGAGGGGTCTGAAGAGTGGAAGCCAGTCTCCCCAGATGTCATCACTGCCACCCACCTTAGGGTGAGTCCTTTTCTCTACATATTTTTTTTTTTTGGTTTTTCGGGCCACACCCATTTTATGCTCAGGGGTTACTCCTGGCTAAGTACTCAGAAATTGCCCCTGGCTTGGGGGAACCATATGGGACAACGGGGGATCGAACTGCAGTCTTTCCTTGGCTAGCGCTGGCAAGGCAGACACCTTACCTCTAGCGCCACCTCGCCGGCCCCTTTTTAATTTTTTTTTCTACATATGCTTTTTTGGTGCTCAAAGGCTTCCACACTCATCAGTGGGGCACATGGCAGAGCCAGAGAACCTCAGGGCTGCATGAGATCACAAACCTTACCTGAGACCAAGAAGATGAGTCAGAGGGGTGAAAAGGGTCCGAAAGTCTCAGCAGACTGGACAGACTGGCAGACATCCTCGCTGGGCAGACTCATGCCTTAAACCTCACTTCTAACTATCCATGTATCTTAGCACTAACCTTCAGATTTTCTTTTTTTTTTTAATTTTAGTTTTGGTTTTTGGGCCACACCCGTTTGACACTCAGGTGTTACTCCTGGCTATGAGCTCAGAAATCGCTCCTGGCTTGGGAGGACCATATGGGACACTAGGGAATCGAACCTCGGTCCATCCTATGCTAGTGCTTGCAAGGCTGACACCTTACCTCTAGCACCACCTCTCCGGCCCCATAGATTTTCTGACCCTAGGAAATCTGCTTCTAGGATTGAACTACGGAGAAATAATAAGGCATACATACTAAATGTAGGTTCAACAATGCTTCTTGGAGCTATTTCTTTTTGTTTTGTTTTGTTTTGTTTTTGGGTCACACCCGGCAGCGCTCAGGGGTTACTCCTGGCTCTACGCTCATGAATCGCTCCTGGCAGGCTCGGGGAACCATATGGGATGCTGGAATTCGAACCACCGTCCTTCTGCATGCAACACAAACGCCCTACCTCCTTGTTATCTCTCCGGCCCTCGAAGCTATTTCTGAAGGCAAATCTCAAAATATTAGCCAGGGAGGTAACTCAGTGTTGAAGCACTTGCTTGGCATGTGTTGAGACCCTGAGTTTGATCCCAAGCACCACAAAACTAACAAAACAAACAAAACTAAACAATTAATTAGAAACAACTTAAATGCCAACCGGTAAGGGCCCTGCTTAAATAAATCAGTGTCTGCCTACAATGCAATTCTGTGTAAGATAGCATAAAGAGATCACTTAGAAGGACTGGAGAGACAGCACAGTGGATAGGGCCTATGCATGCGACCAACCCAGGTTCAATCCCTAGATTCCCATATGGTGCCCCAAGCCTGCCAGAAGTTATTTCTGAACTCAGAGCCAGGAGTAACTCCTGGTTATCAGCAGGTATGGGGGGAAAAATAAAGAAGAAAAAGCCTAGAAGAATTTAGGTGTCTTCCCTCAGGTGTGGCCATTTTGCCTTCCACTCGAAAAATTGCAGCCTCTCTAGGGGGGAAAAATTGCAGCCTCTCAACTCACACAGAGTTACACCCTGTTTGGAGACAAAGGGTTCCACTCCACACAATGCTCCCTGAGTCAATCATGGGCATCAGGTCCCTAGGAACATCCCATGGGCTCCTTCATCTCAGCACATGTATAAGGATGGTCTCCAAAGGGGCCCAGGTGGTCTGTCCTGCTGTTTCCAGACAGTTTCTTCTCCCCATGGTTTCACTGAGCTAGCTTACCAGCCAGCTCTAGGAACACACATTAGCATTCTCTGAGCTTGCCTTGAGAGCCACAAAGCTGGCTGCAGAAACGAGGTGGAAAAAGTACAAGAGACACAACCAGACTCCAGCCCTTGGTGTGTTTCTACAAGGCTCCTGTGCTTCAGTCTGAATGATTTCACAAATTATTCATCTTGGGCCTTCCAGAATCCTTATGGGGTCATCAAGAGTGCTCTGTCTTTTTATATTCTCTGTTGCTTCCATAGAAATCAGTGTGTGTGGGGCCGAAGAGATAAGATGGAGGTAAGGCGTTTGCCTTTCATGCAGAAGGACGGTGGTTCGAATCCCGGTATCTCTCTCATATGGTCCCCTGTGCCTGCCAGGGGCGATTTCTGAGCCTAGAGCCAGGACTGAGCATTGCCAGGTGTGACCCCCCCAAAAAAAAATTAGTGTATGATTCTTTTATAGTTTGGGGGAGGTTAAATCTATCCTTTTATTTTATACCTGGCAGTTCTCAGGGGTTACTCCTAGCTTTGGTGTAAAGAATAAATTCTGGCAAGCTTGGGAGACTATATAGGATGCCAGAGCTCAAGCCTGGATCGACTCCATGCAAGGCAAGCACTCCACCCTTTTATTTTTAAAAAATAACATTATGCAGGCTGGAGCAGTGGCGCAAGCATTAAGGCGTCTGCTTTGTGTGCGCTAGCCTAGGACGGACCGCGGTTCGATCCCCTGGTGTCCCATATGGTCCCCCAAGCCAGGGACGAGTTCTGAGCACATAGCTAGGAGTAACCCCTGAGTGTCACCAGGTGTGGCCCAAAAACCAAACAAACAAACACTATGGGGCCAGAGAGATAACACAGTGGTAGAGCGTTTGCCTTGCACTCAGTCAATCCAAGAGGAATGGTGGTTCGAATCCCTGTATCCCATATGGTCCCCCATGCCTGCCAGGAGCAATTTCTGAGAGCAGAGCCAGGCGTAACCCCTGAGCACCACCGGGTGTGACCCAGAAACTAAAAAAATAGTAATGATAACATTATGGTCACCCAAGTTCTGCCAGGGGTGACATGCCTGAGATAGGAGCCTGCCCTGACTTTCTGCAGCTTCTGGCTCATGGGGCCAAGCACTGGCACAGATTTGGCAGAAGTTGGGCAGCTGGCAGAAGGGCTCATGAGAGGTGATGGCCTCTCCACTCCTCTCATGGTCAGCCCAGGCCAAGACAGGGTGGGTCTGGTGACCTGGCCTCGTTTCCACATGTGGATGGTTGGCCCATATTCACTCAGTCCTACACTCACCACTCTGTGACACATCTTCAGCGTCAGATCTAAAACCAGTTCTAGATGCAAATTAAGGAAAACAAAGGCTATAGAAGTTGTGGCTGGGGCCGGGCGGTGGCGCTGGAGGTAAGGTGCCTGCGCTAGCCTAGGACGGACCACGGTTCAATCCCCCGGCGTCCCATATGGTCCCCCAAGAAGCCAGGAGCAACTTCTGAGCGCATAGCCAGGAGTAACCCCTGAGCATCACAGGGTGTGGCCCAAAAACCAAAAAAAAAAAAAAAAAAAGAAGTTGTGGCTATAGGTAACCAAAAATTCCAACTGAGAGGGGATTGAGGGATTTGGGGGATTTGAGAAATTACTAGTATCTTTTTTTATTTGTTTATTTGTGTGTTTTTTTGTTTTGTTTTGTTTTGTTTTTTGCTTTTTGGGCCACACTCTGTGATGTTCAGGAGTTACTCCTGGCTTAGGGGACCATATGCCGAGGATCGAACCAAGGTCCGTTCTGGAATGGCTGGGTGCAAGGCTATGCTATTGTTCCAGCCCCTAGTATCTTGTTTTGATCTAGTTGAGTGGTTAGAATGGATTGGAACTAGATCTACTCAGAAAGAAGAGAAAGCACTTTTGGTCTAGCTGAGAAGCATCCACAGTCAAGAAACATCTGGCAAAACAGTGGGCAGAACTTGGAGATTCGATGTGTAGACTTTAAGAGAATGATATTGGGTGATCAGAGCAATAGTACAATGAGTGGGGCACTTGCCTTACATGTGACTGACACAGGTTCAATCCCGAATATTTCATATGGTCCCCCAAGCTTTGCCAGGAGTGGATCCCTGAGTGTAGAGCCAGGTGTAACCTCTGAGCATTGCTGGTGTGGTTCCCCCCCCCAAAGAAACAAAAATAACTGTGCCAGAGCAGTGGCACAAGCAATAAGGCGTCTGCCTTGTACGTGCTAACCTAGGATGGACCACGGTTCGCTTCCCCGGCATCCCATATGGTCCCCCAAGCCAGGAGCAATTTCTGAGTGAGTAGCCAGGAGTAACCCCTGAGTGTCACCAGGTGTGGCCCAAACCCTCCCCCCCCACACACACACACACACACGCCAAAAAAAAAAAAAATCCAGGATAATCCCCAGGCTTCCTGCTGGGGTGGTAGACGGAGGAGAGTCAGGTGTGCAGAAATGAGATACAGGCTGCCAGAGGAGCCACTCAAACTTAGTGCTCAGACCCAAGCACAGAGAAACCAGGTTCTCTTTGCCATCACACCCCTGAGGTGCCCTGCACCCTAGACAGGGCTGCTAGTAGGATGAATCTCTATATCTCTATTGTCCTTAGTGCTCATTCCTCTTTCTTATCCTCCAGATCTCTGACCTGCAGACAGGGAAGACTTACATGTTCCAGGTGCAGGCAGTGAATTCAGCTGGACCAGGGCGACCATCCATGCCCTCGGACCCAATCCTCCTAGAGGACAAGCCAGGTAGGAGCTAGGAGGAACAACAGCACTGTGGACTGAGCAAGAAGGGTACAGGAGAAACAAGTAGCTCCACAGTAGCAGGAGTCTATCCCCACACCACTCACCTTTTTCCAGCACCCCTTCCCCTCTTGTACGCCCTACTGCTATTCAGTATTTGGGATTTTGAGATATGAATGTCTCTTTTCCTATAATATAGTGGGATATTCCATATGCATTTTTTAAAATTAGGGACCGACCTCACAGAGCTGGTGGTAGAAGGACCAGAGCTCTGCCAACAGAGTTCGGATCCACCAAAACCATACCCAGTAACCATGGAATGGGGCAGCTGGTACCAGGGGAAGTATTTTGAGCTATTTTTCCAGATCCTAGGATCTTTCAGTTTTTTGTTTTGTTTTGTTTTACAACAGTAAACAAAGGCAAACGAGGGCACACCTGGCTGTGCTCAGGGCTTATTGCTTATTCTTCTCAGTCACAGTTTCTGGTCTTCGTATGCCACATTCATAAACTCATACAACTCTGTGGATATTTAATATTATACGCAGCTCCATTATATATAGATACCACACAGAGCCTTGTCTTACAAACACAACTTCTGAGGTACTTGACCCTACCAACAGCTCAATGAGGGATCACTGTCTCCTCTTAAGGAATGGTTTTCATTGGTGATGGGAGATGGTTCAAAGGGCTGGAGCACATGTTTTGCATTTGGGGGACCCAGATTTGATCCCCAGCACCAATGGTCCCCAAGCATCAAGTACCACCAGCTGAATTCCCTTAGCAGGAAGCCAAAAGTAGCCTCCAAGCACTGTTGAGTGCCCCCCCCCAATAAAATGGCTTTATACTAGTTCAGAGATAAATGACTAAGGGCCACAATTGCTTTAAGACACACAGACACTAAAAAAAGGGGGGGTAGAGATAGCACGGAGGTAGAGCATTTGCCTTGCATACAGAAGGATGGTGGTTTGAATCCTGGCACCCCATATGGTCCCCCGAGCCTGCCAGGAGCGATTTTTTTTTTTTTTTTTGGTTTTTTCAGCCACACCCGTTTGATGCTCAGGGGTTACTCCTGGCTAACTGCTCAGAAATTGCCCCTGGCTTGGAGACCATATGGGACACCCGGAAATCGAACTGTGGTCCTTCCTTGGCTAGCACTTACAAGGCAGACACCTTACCTCTAGTGCCACCTCACCAGCCCCAAAGGAGCGATTTCTGAGCATAGAACCAGGAGTAACCCCTGAGTGCTGCTGGGTGTGACCCAAAAAACAAAAAATAAATAGATAAATAAATAAATAAAAGAATGCACAGAGTTGGGGCCGAAGAGATAGCAAGGAGGTAGGGCATTTGCCTTGCATGCAGAAGGACAGGGGTTTGAATCCCGGCATTCTATATGGTTCCCCGAGCCTGCCAAGAGCGATTTCTGAGCACAGAGTTAGGAGTTACCCCTGAGCCCTGCCAAGTATGACCCAAAAAAAAAAAAAAGAAAAGAAAAACCACAGCCAATGAGCTTCCTCTCTGCCTCCACCTTGCCCTCTCAAATGGGCAGTAAAGCAGTAACACTCCCATGAAGACAGAGATGTGCTCTGAAGGAGATGAAAGTGGGAAACCCGTGGAGGCAGGGGCTGTAGCTAGGCCTCTCTGAGGAGGTGATGTTTGAGCTGAGGAATCAGATCATGCAGGAGGCCAAAGAGGCTGATGCTGTGATGGTTGCCCAGTATGCAGGCTGTGCTGTGATGTTTCTTGTTCTGAGACTCTTCACCCCTTTGATTCCTGCCCACAGAGGCCCGGGAAATTGAGGTCGGGGTGGACAAGGAAGGTTTGATCTACTTGGCTTTTGAAGCCCCTGAAGCCCCCGACTCCTCCGAGTTCCAGTGGTCCAAGGACTACAAGGGTCCACCAGACCCCCAGAGGGTCAAGACTGAGGAGGGGGCAAATAAGTAAGTCTGGACAAGAGATGGCATATCTGGGGGGATGTGGGATGTTGGCAACATTTTGAGGTGAGATCCCCCCCCAGCAGATCCACTGACAGGGGCCAGGAGAGGGCTGCCGGTTTTCCAGTGAGGGGGCTGCCAGCCATCATGGAGAGAAGAGGTTGGGGCACCTCAGGGATGGAAATAGAGACTTCCCCTTCCTGTGGGATGCTCAAAGATGCTCTTATACATTCTTGGCCTCACCTGTAAGAAAAGAGTTGGCACAAACTGAGCACAGGCTCCCCATCTTCCTCTTTCATGGGAGCCTGTTCAAAGATGACACTCAGCAGGAGATAGTGATGGGCAGTGATGCCAGTAAGCGCCTGTGCTGGAGACTCAGCCAACACAGGACTATAGAAGGTGCAGCCATAGCTGGGCAAGGGACTTCAATGAGGGCTCAAGAAGCCACCCCCCTTGTTTCCTGGCTCTGGGGCTGTGGGTTCAGCACTCAGATCCTCTGTGATCTTCTCTCTGCCAGGTCCAAGGTCATCCTCAAGGAGCCTGATCTCCAGGATTTGGGCACCTACTCAGTAGTGGTCACTAATGCTGATGAAGACATCTCTGCCAGTCACACACTGACAGAGGAAGGTAACCCCCACCTCACCTCTGCCTGCCCAACAAGCACCCAGATCCAGTCCTAAACACAAACCCATGGAGGCTGGTGAGAAGGAACTAACAAGCCTAAAGTGGAATCCCCAGGGAGGTAGGCACTAACCCCACCCCATTCATTCAGTTAATGACTAAGCCATCAGGCACCTACTACATTTCCAGGACTGCTGTGAACGGGATCAGCAGGTAAAATTCCCCACCTAGCAGAATTTCCCTTCTCTTCATCTCTTTCCTTCTTCTATTTTTGATCAGAGCAAAGAAAGCAGAGTTATTTCCCTTCCATTATCTAAGAAAATCCTGCATCTATAATGAGAACTTGCAAACAGCACAGAGCTATAAAGAATAAGGCAGGCAATAGAGAGTCGGAAGATCTGGCAAGTTAGAGAGCAGAGATGGTATCTGATTGGTCCTCCTTGCTTGATGATGATGATGATGATGATGATGATAGGCCTGATATAGAGTTGATGACTGACTCACTTCCTGCCATCTCCCCTGAGGGTGGGGCAAGCCCACTATTTTCCCTGCTGACTGTATGAGCCCCTTTCATTTTGTTTACAAGCTGGAGAGGCCCTCGTTTCACCATTCAGAGGCTCTCTGCCATTGGACAAGTAGTGTCACCTGCCTAGGCCTCAGTTTCCTCGTCTATAAAGAGATGTTATAATCCCTGGCTGCCCTACCTGAAACAGTGTTGTTATGCAATATCCTTACATCATCCTGTGATGCAGCTCTCCACAAAAGTACTGCAACTTGTTATTTGGTCTATTTTTTAAGGGTTTTTGTTATTGTTGTTTTTTTGAAATGTGAGTCCAGTCTCATCCTGCTAAAGATGTTGGGGCTGCTAGGGGAAGTAAAGCATGAGCTCAACCCTTGCCTATTCATCCATGTCATACATATTTAATGAGCACCCACTGTGTACCAAGCGCTCAGAGTATGACTAGAGTTCAGCTAAGCATGAGGGACCAATTCAATGCCATAAAACACTCAGCAGGAGTATGTTAGAGACTTCCAGACTAAGCTGCCAGTGTGGGTCACACTCTCAGAGCCAGGCATTTAGGCAGTTTAGGAGCCAGTGGGCCAGTGTGGCTGGGAGGAGACCAGCACCTCTGTCCTCAGCACAGCACAGGAACTAGTGAGAAGAAGAGCCAAGCCCATAGAGGGCACTGTTTTCTGGAGAGAAGCGACATATGCTGAGACTTGGAGGCATAGGGAGCATAAGCAATCAATGGCCAGTAGAGACCACACAGCTTTCTCAGTGCCCCAGAGTCAAGGCCCACCATGTGCATCACCAGCCTTATGAGCAAAGACACAAAGTTGAAGAGGAATTTGCCATGGGGAGGAGCATGGCAGAGGGTGGTTCCTCTGGACCTCACAGTCTCAGCCTCCTTTTCTTTGGGGTTTCTTCTCTGCTGCTCCCGGTCCCAGAACTGAACAAGCTGAAGAAACTGAGCCATGAGATCCAAAACCCAGGTGAGCAGCCATGAAGCCTGTGGGGCTGGAGGGTCTGAACAGGAGATTACTGAAAGTGCAGAGAACAGAAAACAGGAAGAAGAGGGACGTGCATGGTTTCTTCTTGGATTTGAGCTTAGCTAAACCTCTGCTCCTCTCTGTTGGCTATAGCAAGCATCAGTTCACAAACTCAAGTGCATCTTGGAAGTGTGCCTTTTCCGAATCTTGATGTCCAGGAGCTGGGAGATAGTTAGTTCAAGTGGTAGAGCACATACCTGATATGTGCAAGGCCCACGCTTCAGTTTCACTCCTGGCACCCATCCCTCTCCCAGCCCCTACACACACAACTCAGCATTGCAAGGGGGTGCTTGACCACACCTAAGACAAATCAGAACCTCTGATGCCAGAGTTATACTCAAAGATCCAGGGCCAGAGCAATAGCACAACAGTAAGACATTTATTAGCCTTTTATGCGGCCAACCCGGAATGGACCCAGATTCAATTTCCAGCATCCCATATGGTCCCCCAAACCTGTCAGGAGCAATTTCTGAGTGCAAAGCCAGGAGTAACCCCCTGAGTGCAGCCGGGTATGGCCCCAAAAATATAAAAATAAGTAAAAATCAAAGATCCAATGCCCAGCCAGGGCAGCTTGAGCAGCCTCAAAGCTTTTGGAAGGGAAAATCCCTGTGGGTTTCAGTCTAGAAACCCACCCTGTGCTCCCCAGACCAGTACCACTTTGTGAGTTTAAGGCCAGGCTTGAGCTCTCCAGGGGATGATGGGAGGTGGAGGGGAGCGGGTGCCCCCTAGTGCCTTAACCCCTCTCCTGTCCTTTGCATTCAGTGATCAAGCTCATTTCTGGCTGGAAAGTGGACATCCTTGAACAAGGCGAGGTGCGACTTTGGCTGGAGGTAGAAAAGCTATCTCCAGCAGCAGAGCTACATCTGATTTTCAACGAGAAGGAGATCTTCAGCTCACCGGTAACTGGGGGTTCAGAAGCCCTAGCTGAGATTCTGGGCTCAGGGAGATGGTTCACAACTCGACACTTCTCCCTAGTGGCCAACTTAGAAAATGACCACATAAACTTTGTCCCAATGATGAGATGGAGTTAGGAGTCCCTGACCTTGGGGGTTCTGGGGAGGAGGGCAGGGATGCTGAGTAACCGCCTGGTGCAGGAACACTCCCACAAATAAAAAGCAGTGCTCAGGACTTACTCCTGGTTCTGTGCTCAGGGATCATTCCTGACAAGGCTCTGGGGACTAAGTGGGATGCTAAAGATCAAACCTAGGTCAGCTGCATGCAAGAAAAGCACCCTACCTGCTTTACTATCAATAATACATAGTGGGCTGGAAAGATAGCACAGCAGTAGGGCATTTGCCTTACAGCCAATTCAGGACGAGCATTGGTTCGAACCTGACATCCCATATTTGGTGCCCTGTACCTGCCAGGAGCGATTTCTAAGCCCAGAGCCTAGAGTAACCCCTGAGCACTGCTGGGTGTAACCCAAAAACCAAAAAAAAAAAAAAAGTGCAAAAAAGTGCATAGTACATTTTCATTCTTATTTTTACTAGCTTCTTTACCAGTGCTCAATTTCGTGTACGGAATAGCTTGAATCTTTTTTTTTTTCAAAATTCAGACCAATTCCTTCTAAATTGAGACAGTGTGCATGCAGTTATACTTGAGCATCTACTATTGTAAAATCAACAACATACACACACACACACACAAAACATTATTTCATTACATCCTTTTTGTGTGTGCGTGGTTTTTGGTCACACCCGGCAGTGCTCGGGGGTTATTCCTGGCTCCAGGCTCAGAAATTGCTCCTGGCAGGCACGGGGGACCATATGGGACAACGGGATTTGAACCGATGACCTCCTGCAGAAAGGCAAAGGCCTTACCTCCATGCTATCTCTCCGGCCCCTATTTCATTACATCTTACCATGTGGCATTATATTGTGGGTTTTTTTTGTTTGTTTTTCTTTTGTTTGGGAGCCACATCAGGCAATGCTCAGGGGTTATTCCTGGGTACATAAACAAAAAATGCAGGAAATAGTAACATTATTACATTGGTCTGCTTTTGGCATGTATGTTGATAAATTGCATTACACTGAACTATTTGTGTTGCCCATCCCTAAATGACTAACAAGTCTGGTCACTTCAGTATCAGAAGAGATCAATCATGAGATTGTGTGTTCCTCATAAAATTCACCTCCAGGTACAAAGTAGCCAACAGGGCTCCTTTGATAGGTTGGGACAGTGGCTCTGAGCTAGGAGAAAGTATGCAGAGTAAGGGGTCACAGGCTCATCTCTGTGCTCTGTGAGCCATGTGTCCTTGGACAGGGTTTACACCTCTGCACCTAGTCTCTGCGTCTGTAGAGTGAACTACTTGTCCCTGGATCAGGAAGGGCAAATAAGAATATAGGCTGGAGGGGAGGGGCGTGGGGAGATAGCACAACAGCAGGGCGTTTGCCTTGCATGCAGCTGATCCAGGACAGACGGTGGTTCGAATCCCGGCATCCCATATAGTTCCCCATGCCTGCCAGGAGCGATTTCTGAGTGCAGAGCCAGGAGCAAACCCTGAGCGCCGCTGGGTGTGACCCCAAAACAAAAAACAAACAAACAAACAAAGAATATAGATGGGAATGTTCTACCTAAACAATGGAGCACAAAGACCTTGGGCCATGCTGAAAGAAGGTCACCAAGTCCCTACCATCCAGTGCCCAGTATTGGGGCCATGGTTGCTCCTACAGAAAAATAAATAGATGGAGTCCTTAAATCACACATGTAAATAAAGCCAGAGGAAAAGACAGCATGAATGTGGAAAATAAAACTTTCAGTATATGTGCTGCCGAAGCGAGCACAGAATGTGGAAAATAAAACTTTCAAAGCATGACTAGTCATTCCCCTGGTGGTCTAGTGGTTAGGATGCAGGGCTCTCTCTCAAAGCATGACTAATATAAATGAGTGTTACTTCTGGGAAACAAGTATATAGATGTGTTTTCCTATAGTATTCTTTATCTTATTTTTTTAATAACTATATCTGGAGGTACCCAAAGAGATAATACACTAGGGAGGGCGCTTGCCTGGCAAGTAGCTAACCCAGGTTCACTCCCCTGGGCCTCCTACATGCAAATATTGTGCTAGATCTGGCCCAGCTATTTTTTTTAATTCCTTTATGTAAACATCGTGGTTACAAAGTTGTTTATGATTGAGTTTCAGTGTTCAGTGTTACATCACCCTTCACCCATGAACATTTCCCGCCACCAAGGCCTTTCATTTCCTTTCCACCCTCCCACCTGCTGACCTTCGGGGCAAACATTTTACTTCTTTTATCTCCCCTCTCCTCCCTTCCCCCCTTCCTCTTAGAAACTGATTTCTGGGCCTGTTTTTGATCCTTTGTGAGATGTTTTTCCTAATCAAATGTGAAAGAGTAAAAACTAACCCCAAAACATGACACCAAGGAGTTGGAAACGTATTAATGAGTTTAATCCAAATACCCAAGACTCTCCAGGGCCATAAAGGCGTCCCCAGGGGTTCACCGTTGTATAGATAGGGCAGATGTCCAGGGGCTCCCTCTGTGGCCTCTGAAGGGGGGAAGAGTGTGGCTTTCTACCTGCCCCCACCCTGTGGCCAAGAGCACCCACGACACCAGTCCCGGGGACAGGATAGTTGTGAGCTCAGATTCTCATGACTTGTTCTCCCCAGAATCGCAAAATCAATTTTGACCGGGAGAAGGGCCTGGTGGAAGTGATCATCCAGAACTTGTCTGAAGATGACAAAGGATCCTACACCGCGCAGCTCCAAGACGGGAAGGCCAAAAACCAGATCACGCTGGCACTGGTGGATGACGGTCAGCCATTGATTCCCTCTCTGCCTGCCCCAATCCGCCCCGCACAGGGTTCTGCACCAGCTCCCGCACCCCACAGACCCGCACTCCTGCACCACACACACCCACAGTGCACCAGCTCTAGGGGTCACTGGACAAGCCTGGTCTTCAGACCCACTGATGCCCGTTATGGCCTGTGCTCTGCTTGTCTCATGCAAAAAGGTTTTTCTCAGAGCCGGAGCAGTGGCACAAGCAGTAAGGCGTCTGCCTTGCACGCGCGCTAACCTAGAATGGACCACGGTTCGATCCCCGGCGTCCCATATGTCCCCCAAGCCAGGAGCAATTTCTGAACGCATAGCCAGGAATAACCCCTGAGTGTCACCGAGTGTGGCCCAAAAACAAACAAACAAACAAAAAAAAAAACCCACGTTTTTCTCTTTGCATTTACAGATTTTGACAAACTTCTAAGAAAGGCAGATGCTAAGAGGAGAGACTGGAAGAGAAAACAGGGTGAGTGTGGCCTGGGTTGCTGGGGTCAACCTCAAAGCCTGTACCAGGTGGTCAGTGCTGGGAATATCGGTCGAGGGCTTATCAGCCCGAGGGCCTCCGGGAGTCCACTGAAGGTCGATCCAGTTCCTGTGGCACAAGAAAAGGAGACAGCGCCTGTCCAGTCCTCCCCCACAAGTTGAATCTCCGTGGGAGCCTGAGCTGAGCTCCGGAGCCGCCCACCAGCAAGCCTGCCTCATCTTGCCACCAAGTGGCGTCCTGGCTGAGCCTTGATTCTGTTTTTCACTCCCAGGTCCTTACTTCGAGGAGTACTTGCAGTGGAAGGTCAACGAGGACTGCCAAGTGCTACTGACATGCAAGGCAAATCCCACCCCTGCCTCCAGCCCCTGGGGTGGGAGAGGGGAGGGCACATCCACTGTGTAAATGGCTGACCCTATACCATGGAGTACCACCCCACCCCACTCATCTTGCCTTTATTATTGGAGGGGTCCGGGGTTGCTCAAGTGATTCTCCAGGACAACAACCGCCTAAGGTAGTGCTGCTTAGGCGGGGGTAGGGACTGTAGTACCAGGGATTACACAGGTTTAGGAGGGAAGGGGAGGCCACGCCTGGCAGGGCACTGGGCCCCTGGGGATGCCCGTGTGTGATGCTAGGGATAGAACTGGAATCAGCTATGTGCAGGCGATCGCTGTACCATCCTTCTAGCCCCAAGAGGTTGTGTTTAACCAGACAATAAAGTTGACCCTGAAAAGTTCAGGGAGCAGAATTAGTAACTTGAATCAGCCCTAAGAACGAGCTCCCTACTGCTCTCTGAAAGGGGATTCTGGGGGTCTGGGAGGCATGCTGAGAGCAGGTGAGAGGCCTACATGTTGAAGGGCATTCCCTGGTGTATTACTTGATTTCATCTGCCTCCCAGTTGTCCATGTGTCAGCATCATTATCCCCATATTATGCATGAGAAGTTGGGAAATGAGTTTAAGATTACAGGTAAAGAGTCCAGGCTTTCTGGAGTCCATGTGACTTCAGACTGATCATTCTGGGCACCCTGGAGCTCTAGATATTAGGAAGGGCAGGCTGGGTTGCCACTCTTCCCAAAGCAAACTCAAAGTACCTACTTACCATAGCACTGGGTACACAAAAGGAAGATGTGGTCTCCTTAGGCCAACAGAGGCCCATGTTTCAAAGCAGGATACTTGGGAAACAGTATGCTTAGATGTGATTGGTTAACCCGATGGAGTGCTTCAGCAAGACTTTTTGGAGAAGACATTTAACTTGATTCTTTAAGACTTATGGACATTTTCTTGGGCCTGGAGAGATAGCGCAATGGCATTTGCCTTCAAGCAGCCGATCCAGGACCAAAGGTGGTTGGTTCAAATCCCGGCATCCCATATGGTCCCCCGAGCCTGCCAGGAGCTATTTCTGAGCAGACAGCCGGGAGTAACCCCTGAGTACTGCCGGGTGTGGCCCAAAAACAAAAAATAAAAACAAAACAAAAAAACAAAAAAAGACTTATGGACATTTTCCAAGGACAGTGGAGGAGTGGAGGAAAGGGTCAAGAGACACGGAAAAAAATAACATTAGTGAAAGCTAGGTCCAATGGCCAGCAGAGATTGTGAGGAAGGCGGTAGCAGAGACTTCACTGGAGCACAGATATGTGTACAGTTAGAGAAAGAAGTCACTTTTGTTTTATAAAACCAGATGAGCTGAATTTACACTTAAGGAGAAACTGATGTCATCTCATTAATCATCTTCCACAGGTGACCAACACCAAGAAGGAGACCCGATTCCAGTGGTTCTTCCAAAAGAAAGAGCTGCTGGAAGGTCAGTATGACCCCCAGACAGGAGCGGGACTTCTCTGCCTGGAAGAGGTGAGTGAAGCCAGGATTAAGCCTTCGGCATTGCTGGTGTAGCCCCAATACTAATAATAATAATAATAATAATAGTGGTTCTGGGTCCGGAGAGATAGCACAGCGCTGTTTGCCTTGCAAGCAGCCGATCCAGGACCAAAGGTGGTTGGTTCAAATCCCGATGTCCCATATGGTCCCCCGTGCCTGCCAGGAGCTATTTCTGAGCAGACAGCCAGGAGTAACCCCTGAGCACCGCCAGGTGTGGTCCAAAAACCAAAAAAAAAAAAAAAAGAGTGGTTCCACCACCACACCACCACCACCACCACCACCACCACCACTTACCACCACCAAAAAAGAAAAAGCAAAATGCAAAAAAAAAAAAAAAATAAGTAAAAGAGTGGCTCCTTTTGCCCTCTGAACCTTGCTTTATGAATGGACCCCAGAAACTTGAGCAATAGTATAATGGGTGGGTGCCTGCCTTTCATGAAACCAACCCAAATTCAATCCCCAGCATCCCATGTGGTATTCCCAAGCACGTGAGTGCAGTGCTAGGAGTAATCCCTAAGCATTGCCAGATGTGGCCTAATAAACACCACTATCAACAACAAAAATGTACCCTAAATTCTTGGTCTGCTGAGTGTGCTAATTCAAGCTTCATCTGGGGTTGTCAAGCATGTGCCAGAAAGAACACCAAAGCCTTGGGCAAAAGAAAGGGGGAAGCAGAGGATTCCCCGAGTTTACCGAAAAAGTATTGGGGCAAGCTTTCCACACACAGCAAGGCACAGCATGTGTGCTCTGAGCTCCCCAAGGCAACTGAGATCCCAAATGACAAGATTTTTTTTCTACCATCTACTCCCCTCCACACCAGACTCCAGACCCAGACAGCCTTGAGTTTGGACTCAAGGGGCTCCAGAACCAGAAGGTCACCCATTCCAGATGGGTAAACTGAGTCCTGGGACACAAGGTCTTGCCTGTGGTCCCATAAGCTAAGGCAGGGCCAGAGCTCTGGCCCATTGTTCCTTTTCGAACCCATTTCACAGCTCTCTGGCTCCCTCTTCTTTCCAGATGTCCTCAGAGCACAAGGGCATTTACAGAACTGTTGTTTCCGATGAACGAGGGGAGGACGACTCCATCCTAGACCTTACAGGCGAAGGTGGGTGCAGAAAAGAGGAGTAAGGGAAGCTGCCAACCAAGAGACAAATGAATTGGGGTGGGGGGGGGGCTAGAGAGATAGTACAGTAAGTTGGTCAGGTACTTGTCCTGCACACAGCCAACCCAGGTTCAATCCCCAACATCCCATATGGTCGCTTGATTACCAAGAGTGATCCCTAAGCACAGAAAGGAGTAAATCCTGAGCACCACTGAATGTTGAAAAAAAAAAAAAGCAAGAAAAGAAAAAGAAAAAATGAATTTGGGGATAGCATTAAGGGTCCCCGTACATAGTTCTTGGGACACTGAGATGTTATATGACCTGCCCAAGGCGACAGAGCCAGGCATTGTTAGAACAGGTCTGCAAGGCACAGCGGTCATGCTCCAGGCTCTCAGCCTGATTGGTTCAACTTGAAGGATCCCAACAGGTGGACACATTAATACCCCATTTATGAAACCCCACCTCTCATCCCCCAACCCCCTTGATCACTCCCTGAGATTCATGGGACACAGCACCCTTTTACAAAGCCAGACTGACACTCTCTCCTTTCTCTAGCTCTGGAAGCTGTCTTCACTGAGTTGGGCAGGATTGGTGGTAAGAGGCACCCCCAAACCCAACCCCCCCTACCCTGGCGTGGTCCTGCCCTGGTGCCAGATGGTCTCCAGGGGGTTCCCTTGGGCTAAGATGGTTTCCAAGTCCAACCTCAAAAATGGAGATACTTTGCCTACACCTAAAACTGTCCACCACCATACCCCCAAGCTAACTGGACCCAAATATGCAACTCAGCAGACCTTGGGGAAGACTTATTGTCTCTCTGCTTCCTCAGCCCTCTCCGCGACCCCACTGGCCATCCAGGGCACAGAGGAAGGGGTGCGTCTTGTCAGCAAAGTCAAGTACTTCAACGTGGAATACATGAAAACCTCCTGGTTCCACAAGTAGGTGGAATTTGATGGGTGGGAGGGGGCTTGGCACATGCCACTGAGCCCAAGAAAAAAGGCTTGGTGAGGTTCCGCAGCCTTCTGCAGGATGCAGAGGGGGGAGGTCAGCACCAGCTGTCAGGGATAGACCCCAGGAAGATAGGATCACTTGTGAGGTGGTAGCACCTAGATGATCTAGGTAGTCAAGACTGAAAGTAGGGCTGGAGAGATAGCATGGAGGTAAAGCGTTTGCCTTTCATGCAAGAGGTCATCGGTTCAAATCCCAGCATCCCATATGGTCCCCTGTGCCTGCCAGGAGCAATTTCTGAGCATGGAGCCAGGAGTAACCCCTGAGCACTGCCGGGTGTGACCCAAAAACCACAAAAAAAAAAAAAAAAAAAAAAAAGACTGAAAGTAGACAGAGGGTAGGGGCAAGATGCAGCAGAAACCTTGTTTGGGGAAAATAAGGAAAAAACAGGGAAGCTGGATATTGGGGTGTCTTGTAGGAAGCTAGGGAAATGGGAATGATGGGAAACTTCTTTTAATTTTTTTTGTTTGTTTTTGTTTTGGGGCCACACCCTGCGGTGCTCTGGCTCTGTGCTCAGAAACCACTCCTGGGAGGCACGAGGGACCATATGAAATGCTGGGATTAGAACCATTGGTCCTGGGTCAGCCGCTTACAAGGCAAACACCCTATCACTGTGCAATTACTCCAGCCCTTCTTTTAAATTATTTTATTTAGAGAGGTGGGTGAGCATTCTGTATTGGGTTTAAGATAAAAGAACGGAGTCGGAGAGATAGTACAGTAAGTAAGTCACTTACCTTGCATGCGGCCAACCTGGATTCTATCCCTCACCCAACATATGGCCCCCTGAGCACCGCCAGGAATGAGTAAGAGTAAGCTCTGAGCACTGCTAGGTGTGGTCCCCAAACCAAAAAAGTCAAACAAGAGGATAAGTCAGATGGGAATAGGAAGAGCAAGATATTAGAGAAGAGGGGCTGGGCGGTGGCGCTGGAGGTAAGGTGCCTGCCTTGCCTGCGCTAGCCTAGGATGGACCGTGGTTCGATCCCCCGGCGTCCCATATGGTCCCCCAAGAAGCCAGGAGCAACTTCTGAGCGCATAGCCAGGAGTAAACCCTGAGCGTCACAGGGTGTGGCCCAAAAACAAACAAAAAAAAAAAGATATTAGAGAAGATTCTCTTCTGCTCATCCCAGGCTCCTTCTCAGGACTTTTTCTCCCAGGGCTGAGCTGTTCTTTCTAACTTCACACTCTCACTTGCCTCCTGTCCTTGTGTAGCCTTTTCACCCCCACCCCCGCATTCCTGGAGATATGGGAGGATTTTTGTCTTGGCGAAGGGTACAGGAAGGAGGGACACCCTGAGAGTAGGGAGGTATGAATACTGTTAGCTACAAGGAAGGAGGAAAGGACACAGAGCCCTGGACACGCATACCTGCCCAAGACCAGAACTCTGGAGGGACATACAGTGAGACTCAGTCAAGGTGAAAGGCCGATGCTCACCAGTGCCCTTGGGGGGCATCCTGACTGCACATCTGGTGAGCATGATGTGTCCAGGACAGGGAGTTCTATTTCCTTCCCACCAGTGTCTGAGCCTAGACCAACACCTGACTGTCAACTCTGCTGCTCAGTACTCGGAACCCGGGTCAGGTGTTCCCAGGAGTAATATTTACACGAAACAGCAGAAGTGTACCTCATTTCTGAGAGAAATCCTAGGAAGGTGCAGAACCAGTAGGTCAAGGGGTGAGCAGTGGCTCCCAAGGGCAGTGCTGGCCACAGCCTCTGCGTGTGACCTCTTCCAAGTCCACCCTACAGAGTATGACACAGAACCAAAGTGAACTTTCCCTGGATAATGTAGCCATTGATGACCGGTGCAGGGGAGAAGTGTGAAGTCAGACCCACCTGTAGACAACCCAGGAGAGAACTTAGGGGCCTGGGTATTGCCCCTCCCAATGCCCTGACTCCAGTCACCATGGCTTTGGCCTTTGCCTCATGTTTAGAGAGAAGCGCCTGGAGAGTGGGGACCGGGTGAAGGCCGGCACCACCCTGAAAGAGATCTGGCTTCATATTCTGGACCCCAAAGACTCTGACAAGGGCAAGTATACCTTGGAGATTGCAGCCGGCAAGGAGAAACAGCAGCTCTCAGTGGACCTCTCAGGGCAAGGTAAGATTACGCCCCCACCCCAGTCTGCCTGGTTCAACGTCCACTTGTCTTTGAGGGAAACTTCCACCTCCCCCACACCCTTCAATCCTGACAATGCCCTGTGAGAATGTGTCAGGAGGGAGACGGAGGGATGAAGGATGAGGGGGCCAGAAGGACAACGAAGGGAATCTTGGTGTCCACTGTGATCACAGACTGGACAAACTCTCTTCCTTCCTACAGCTTTTGATGATGCAGTGGCCGAACACCAGCGACTGAAGTAAGTTTCTCTGCATGCAAGTGTGTGTGTGTGTGTGTGTGTGTGTGAGAGAGAGAGAGAGAGAGAGAGAGAGAGAGAGAGAGAGAGAGAGAGAGAGAGAGAGAGAGAGGTCTTCCTTCCAGGATATGGCAGGAACAATGCACATAGTGCTCCCCCCATGTCCTGATTACCTCACCTGTCCCTCCCCTGTCCCTCTTATCCCCTTCTCCCTTCCTCCTTCCTTTCTCATCCCTCCTCTTTCCTCCTCCCTCCTTTCCCCTTTTCCCCCTGAACCTCCTCTTCTACCCCTCCCTGGGCTGGACTGAGCCTTTTCCCCACTTCTGTTTTTCAGGGCTGCTGCCATCATTGAGAAGAGTGAGTGCCCTCATATTCTGGAGTTTTTCTGTCTAGGTTTGAGGGCACTTCCCCAGAGCACATGTCTCCATGCAGCTGCAGAAATCCTGGTACCTCTGGCAGGGTCAATGTGACTCTGGACTGTCACTGAGCAGCTCTCCCCAGTGAACTTGGGTGGTGGCAGTGTGAAGATAGGCCACAGGGGTAGGACCCAACAGACAGGGGCCTCTGTGAGGGCTCAGGAAGGGGTTTCACCAAACACAAGACAGAGCCCCAAATCTAGAAGGGGACACCTCACAGCTCATGCCCTTGAGCATTATCATGTATCCCCAGCTCCTGCCACACAGATCAGAAAAGGAGTGTCTGTGAGATGAGAGAGGGAGGAAGAGAGGGAAAGAGGGAGGGAGGGTGGGACAGAGGAAGGGAAGGAGGGAAGGAAAGAAGAAGAAAGGGAGGGAAGGAGGGAGAGAGGAAGGGAGAGAGAGGTTGGGAGAGAGAAAGGGAAGAAGGGAGGGAAGGAGGGAGAACTGCCTGGAGAAACACTGAGAACACTAAAACTGCTGGCTAGACCCTACAGTGGGAGCAGGTAGTTGGCCTGAAGTCACCAGGGTTCCTTGTGTATCCCTCGCAGGAGGCAGGATCGCCAGGCATGAGGGGCTCACAGTGCTATGCAGTAATAAGGAGCCCAGGCAGGGCCCCCTTGTCTGGAGGCTCAGAGAGCCCCTCAGCCTCCACCCACTTTGTGTAGAGCATGCCCAGTGTACCTGCCACAGGTGCAAGCTCTCCTTCCTGCTATGTATGAGAGTGCCCTGACTGAGGGATCAGGAGATCAAGGAAGCAAGTTGCAACTCTATGAAGGGTCTGGGACCCTCCCAACAGCTCCCAGACTTCCCCAGGCATGTAACATCCTGCCTCCATGGATAGATCCCATTCTGCTCTGGGTTCTTTATACACCACTATTCCATGATCTAAGATTCCCCACTCCCTCCCACCATGATCCCACAGCCTCACCTTCAGCCTGAGAGACATCTCTACTTCAGGGGTTTCAAACTCGAAGCCTGCGGGCCGTTTGCGGCCCTCCGTACATTTTGTGGCCCGCGGCCGGCCTTCAAATATCACAGTATTCATGATTATTTGCTTACCAAATAATCACAATAAAAATCGCATTAGTAAGAAAAAATCACATTAAACATTCGCATACCCCGAGCAGTTCCGTTTGGGGTATGCAAATGTTTAATGCGATTTTTTGCGATTTTTTTTCTTACTAATGCGATTTTTTATTGCGAATATTCGGTAAGCGAAATCCCTTATGCGGCCCTGCCTCACCCCGACTTTGCCTCCTGCGGCCCCCAGGTAAATTGAGTTTGAGACCCCTGCTCTACTTGATCTGTAACCACATTCTTCTCAAACCCAACCAGAGCAGCTTCCAGCTGACTTACATCCACTTTTCCTAGCATCTTCCTGCTTCCTGCACCTCTTGTGTGCTCTTGGGGGTTAAGTTACAGATCATCTCACTGATCTGCCTTCAAGTCCAGTGACAGGAGGTCATGTGACCCCCCTCCCCCAGCTTCTGTCTGTAAAGGCAAAGAAATGTGTAAAAAGGCCAGAGTGATAGTAGGGCAAGTAGAATGTTTGCTTTGCATGTGGCCGACCTGGGTTCGATCCCTGAAACTCCATATGGTCCCCCAAGCATTTTCAGAGTGATTCCTAAGTACAGAACCAGGAGTAACCCCTGGGCACCGCTGGGTATGACACCCCCCCAAAAAAATAAAAGAAACGTAAAAATATCTACTCAAAATGGTGATCACCAAAATAGAAGAAGTACTGCCTAAAAGGAAACTTCAACTCTGCAGAACCTGCTTCTGGGAAACAGCTTGCAAGAAAGCATTAGTCACTGGGTATTTGTTTTGTTTTGTTTTCCCTTCCAGATCGTGCCAAAGTGGTGAGGGGCCTGCCTGATGTGGCCACAATCATGGAGGATAAGGTATGGATGCCCCATCCCTGGCCAGCCAGAAGGCATATATGGCTCCCTTGAGTAGATAGTGAAGGCCATGAGACAGTGCAGCACTGTGGGACCTCACAGGGAAGGGCTCTGGCATATGCTGGCTGCAAGAATAAAGAAAAACCTTGAACCTAGTGTTCTCACAGCTCCACTCCTTCTCCCTAGGTGGCCCTGGACATCACAGATTTAAGTCTGTAAACCTCAGCTTTCATAGCAGTTAAACAAAAATGGTTCCTACACATACTTTTGAGGTTAAAATTAATCATCCTTGTCCTTGAAAATGTTTGCTAATGTTTTCATGGTGCTTACTCTCTCTGTGCCAAGCACTGCTACATCTGTATCACCTTGTTTACCTTTAAAGCAACCACATGTTGTAGAGTTTACAGATCACATACTATAGTGCTGAGGAGACAGGCCCAGAGAGGTTAGAGATTTACCTAAATGACACAGGCTTGCAAAGCAGACTACCAGGAAGCCCAGTTTCAGATTCTGATATTTAATCAGTGAATTATAGTGCTGTGCATAAAAGCTTGTTTAAGAACTTTCGATTCAAGGAGCCAGATATTACAGAGGGTAAGACACTTGCCTTGCAAGAGGCAGACCAAGGTTCTGTAGAATTACATATTAATTGTAGAGTCCTGGATGGTTGTGGATGGTGGTGAGGCCTTTCTTCTCCAGAGCCAGGCGCCTGCAAGCCCTTCCAGCCAACGGGTCTGTTGGTTCAGGGTAGCAGAGAGGAAAAGACTCACAGCCAGTCATGTTCAGGAGACATGAAGCTTTATTAATAATAGGCCACATATGTGGCTTCTATACTAACCTTTTAAGCAGGCTCCATAAGCTGCCCTGAATTTAGTCCTGAATCTGCCATCTCTCCTTGCTGCCTACTTCTGCTGAACCTTCTTGCTGAATCCCTCTGACTCTTCCCTGAATCCTCTTTCTGCCCCTGAGGCAACCCTTTTGATACCTTCCATAGACCCCTCCCAGAAGTGGGCCAGTGTGACCAACAGGTAATATTAGCATTTTGCCCTGGGAGGGGGTGACAGGTTCAATCCCAGTCAATCCATATGATCCCCGGAGCCCTACCAGGAGTAATTCCCAAGTGCAAAGCCAGAAGCCCTGGGCACTGCCACGTGTGGCTCCAAAACCAAATTTTCTATTTAAGGTCTGGGTGTGTAATTGAATGGAAGAATACTTGCCTTGCATGTGTGAGTCCCTGGGTTCAATCCCCAGCATCATAATGGAAAGAAATGACCATAATCATTTGAGTCAGAGAGAGCACAAATTGTTGAAATATACACTTTGCATGCAGGAAGTCCAAGTTCAATCCTGTCATTGTATGGTTCCCCCAAACACCACCAGGGTGTTTGGCTCTGGAAAAAGTTCCTGAGCACCACCATATGTGCCCCAAGAAAGCAGCAAGGGGGCCCGGAGAGATAGCACAGCGGCGTTTGCCATGCAAGCAGCCAATCCAGGACCAAAGGTGGTTGGTTCGAATCCCGGTGTCCCATATGGTCCCCCCGTGCCTGCCAGGAGCTATTTCTGAGCAGATAGCCAGGAGTAACCCCTGAGCACCATCGGGTGTGACCCAAAAACCAAAAAAAAAAAAAAAAAAAAAGAAAAAAAAGAAAGCAGCAAGGAAAAAGGAAACTTTAAATTTCTAAGTCTGTGTATAAAACAGTATGCCTTGGGTTCAGAGAGATAGTATGGAGTAGGGCATTTGCCTTGCATGCAGAAGGATGGAGTTTCGAATCCCGGCATCCCATAGGGTCCCCTGAGCCTGACAGGAGCTAAGAGCCAGATACCCTGAGCACTGCCTGGTATGACCCATAAAACCAAAAATGAACAAAAACAGTAAACCTTATTTGCATGACAAGCTCAAAATTCCTTATATGCAACAAAAAGCAGAAAAGCAAAGTTCAAGCTACTGGGACAGATTCAGAGATAATAATGGCCTAAAAATCTAACTGATATTTACATAGAAAAGTTAAAGATGGGCCGGAGAGATAGCACAGAGGGGTAGGACATTTGCACAAGGCTCCAATCCCTGCCATCCCATATGGACTCCCAAGCCTGCCAGGAGCGATTTCTGAGCACAGAGCTAGAAGTAATCCCTGAGTACTATCAGGTGTCCCTACCCTCCAAAAAAGCTAAAGATGTCTTTTCTTAAAATTATCCCTTTTGGGGTTACAATAAAAACACACATAATGCCTTAATCACAAAGAACAATTGGTGGGTCTGAAATGATAGTATAGGGGTAGGGCTCTTGCCTTGCATGTAGCCAACCCGGATTCGATTCCCCCAAGCACTGCCAGGAGTGATTCCTGAGCACAGGAGAAACTCGTGAGTACTGCTGGGTTGGCACAAAAACAAATAAAAATGAAGGAAACAGCTTTTACTGGAATTCTCTGGGGAAGTGAACAGGGAGGATTTTTACAAGGCAATGACAAAGTGTTCCCTTCCTGTGCATTCAAACAGACCTTGTGCTTAACCTGCGTCATCTCAGGAGACCCTGCCCCTGAGATCACATGGCTGAAGAATGAGCAACCTGTCCACTTCCTGGACCGATATCACATGGAAGTGAAGGGGTCAGAGGTCACTGTCACCATTGAGAAGGTCAACTCTGAAGACAGTGGGCGCTATGGCATCTTTGTCAAGAACAAGTATGGTTCAGAGACTGGCCAGGTCACCATTGGCGTTTTCAAGCATGGAGAGGAGCCCCAGGAGCTTAAGCTGTGAGAGACATGCTCAGGCATGGCCTGAGGCCTGGTCAGTGTGGAGCAGGAGGGCCAACCAGATCATAGGCTGCCCTGGGGTGGAGGAAGGAGCCAAATGCAAGTAGGACACAAAAGTGGGGCTAGAGAAGATGCACCAAAGTGGAAATGTGGAAACCTGGCCAAAGTTCTGAGGGGATCCATACAGATTTAGAATGAGAAACCTCCCTACAAGTATCCATTTTAGTGCAATAGTACAGTGGTTAGGGCATTTGTCTTGTACACAGCTGACCCAGGTTAGATTTCTGGCACCATATATAGGTCCCCTAAGCCTGCTAAGAGTGATTTTTTGGGTGGGGGAGGTTTGGGCCACCCAGTGACGCTCTGGGGTTACTCCTGTCTATGCACTCAGAAATTGCTCCTGGCTTAGGGGACCATATGGGATGCTGGGGATCGAATTGAGATCTGTCCTGGATCCAGCCCCTAGGAGTGATTTCTGAGTGCAAAGCAAGCACTGCTGGATATGGCCCCAAAATTAAAAAGCAAAATAAAATTCAGTTTCAACTCTCTTGAGAGTTTTTCAGGATTCCCTATTCATGAGGATTGTTTATGAAAACTCTCTCTAAATTCTATGCTAGTGGTTATCAACAAGGTGGCAATCTAGGCCCACCTTCCCTCCCTCAGGTACATTAGGCAATAACAAAACTGAAGGTGTCTCCTGACACTTAGTAGGGAAAGGCCAGTAATGCTACAAGATGCCCAGCTTCTCCCCACCACCACCACCACCATTGTCTGCAATGCCAAGCTGCTGAAACCTGCTCTCATCAGATAGATCACACTGGCCCTTGGTTAAGACACTCATTTTTTTCTTAATTTTTTAGGACACTGTAATTTGACTCACATAAGTTTCACAAACATTCATTTTAAGCCTAACCTGTACCCAGTAGAAAGTTGCTTTGGAAACACAAAGATGGAAAGTATACAGGCCCTGCCCTCTACCATGCAGAAGAGACATACCTACCTACAGATAAGTCCAGCACAAGGCAGATGATAAGGATTTAAAAGCAGGTCTCAATAAAATGCAAGAGTTGTCTCAATAGGGAGACAGAAGTTTGTGCTAATGGGAGAGGGTAGACTTTAAAAGACCTTTCCCTTGAGCTTGCTTTGGCAGCACATATACTAAAATTGGAATGAAACAGAGAAGATTAGCATGGCCTCTGTGCAAGGATGACATGAAAATTTGAAAAGCTTTGCATAAAAAATAAAATAAAACATCTTCCCCAGAGTAGCGGAATAGGTATTGGGCCCTGGCAGGGGTAATGAGGTTCAGAAAAGAAAAGGAAGAGAGAAGTAAAATTCCTTCCCCAGAGGCAGGTGGGGAGAGTGAGTGGAGGGAAACGGGTATGGAAGGGATACTAGGGACATTGGTGGCAAGAAATGTGCACTGTGCTGCAAATTGAAGTGTCTAAATGGAGAGGAAAAAAAAGAATAAAGAAAAAGAGAGAAAAAAGTATTCCAGAGACAGGAAAAAGAGAGGCATGGGGAGGTTGAGAAGGAAACATTGATGTTGGTGGCAGGAAATGTGCACCGGTGAAGGTTGTTATATATTGCATGACTGTAACTCAATCGTGAACTTTGTGGGGGGGAAAAAAACTGTATTATGAATAGCCTTGTAACCATGGTGTTTAAGTTAAAAAAGAAAGTTGGTGCTTATGGGAGAGGGTAGATTTTAAAACAATTTCCCCTAAGCGATAAGCTGTGCTATCACTCCAGCCCCCGGTTGCAACGTTTTTAAAAGAGAGTTGATGGTTATAAAGTTATAGACATTTGTTGCAAAAATGTTGATGACCCTGAGAATAAAATAAAAGATAAAATAAAACTCCCTATACACCCAGTATCAGGACATAACACTCGACTCTTAATTTCTGAAATGTTTTCTAAATTAAAGGATAAAATGAAGCACTTGCACAGCTACCACTGACATATCCAGCAGGATGGGTAACTGGCATGGCTCCATGGCTCACTTTTCAAGTTACAGGCATAGTCAATATACAATGGTATGCACTTGCTTCACACCATTGTAGGCTTAGGTGATCGTACAGTGGTTAGGGTGCTTGCCTTGCACGTGGCAGAACTAGGCTTAACCCACAGTACCTCATGTGATCCTCAAGAACTATCAAGAGTGATTCTGAGTGTAAAACCAGGAGTAAGCACTGAGCACTTCTGGGTCTGAACCGAAATAAACCAAAAAGAGAAGAAGCAGCCACTGGTAGCAGGTAACTCCCAGTGTCCTGACTGGGAACAGGAATATAGAACAGCGTAATGCTTGGAAGCCAACACACCAGGACTTACAGTCACATATTCACTGTGCAATCTTGTAAATTGCCTTTCCTTTCTCTGGGCCTCAGATGCTTAATTCTAAGACAATCCGTTGAAATGTGATTTTTTTAGGGCTGAAACAATAGCACCACTGTCAGGGCATATGGAGCTGACAAAGGATAGACCAGGGTTCAGTTCCCGGCATTCCATATGGTTCTCTGAGTCTCCCAGGAGAGATTTCTGAGCTCAGAGCCAGGAGTAACTCGAGTGCCGCCGGGTATGGCTCCAATACTAAAAAATTAAAAAAAAAAAGAAAAGAAAAAGAAAGAAATGCCATTTTGTAGAGAGCCCTTTTAGCTGACACAGATTTGATTTTGTTTTGTTTGGGGCGGCGACACCTGATGGCACTCAGGAGTTACTCTTGGCTCTGTACTCAAAAATGACTCCTGGCAAGCTCAGGGACCTTAAGGGATGCTGGGGATACAATCTGGTTTAGCAGTGTGCAAAGCAAAGTCCTACCTCCTGTGCTATTGCTCTAGCCCAACACAGATTTTTATTTATTTGTTTGTTTATTTATTTATTTATTTGGTTCTTGGGTCACACCCGGCAGTGCTCAGGGGTTACTCTTGGCTCTATGCTCAGAAATTGCTCCTTGCAGGCTCAGGGGACCATATAAAATGCCAGGTTTTGAACCACGATCCTTCTGAATGCAAGGCAAATGCCCTACCTCCATGCTATCTCTCCAGACCTAACACTGATATTTGGGGAGGGGGGGTCATACCCGGCAGTATTCAGGGGCTGGCTCTACGCTCAGAAATTGCTCCTGGCAGGCTCGGGGGGGGGGGGGGAGGCGGGGACCATATGGGATGCCGGGATTCGAACCACCATCCTTCTGAATGCAAGGCAAATGCCTTACCTCCATGCTCTCTCCAGCCCCTTCACTGAGATTTTTACTACTACTTCACAGAACTTGATTCTCCTTTACTTTTTTTTTCCTTGGGATGATGTGGTGAAGAAATCACCTTCCTCCCAACCAACTCTCCCACTCTGTATTTAGAATGTCAGAGAAGAGACTCAGCTTCCCTCCTACGTCAACGAAAAAGCCAGTGACATAGCACCTTCCCTTCTCCTTCCTGCAATCACCCCCACACAGGAAGTCAGGGAGAGGTTCTGATAATGTGTGACTTACAGAGCATAATGTTCAGGTGGTTATGGGGCATCTCAGTCAGGAAAAGCACTTTATATGTTATTCTTTCTACAGACATGACTGCTAAGAGCACAAAGGTGAATGGCACAGTTGGAATGAAAACAAGTGTCCGATGGGATCAGAGTGATAGCACATTGGTAGGGTACTTATCTTGTATGCTGCAGACCCTGATTCAATCCCCAGCATCTCCGTAGTCTCCTGAGACCACCAGAATTTATTCCTGAGTGCAAAGCCAGTAGTAACCCCTGACCATCATTGGGTATAGCCCAAAAATAAAACAAGACAAAACAAAACAACATAAAGGGCCCCAGAGTCCTCTTGAAAAGATTTCTGCTCTGTCTGCTACCTCTGAGCAGCTGTGTAGTTTCCCAGAACCTAGAACTCAATGGAGAACCATGCCAAAATTTTCAATAACACTTGAGAATTGAGTAAGCAAATCAGTGAGTGGATGGGTAAATGAAGATGGTTTCTACATCCTGTTGTCTAAAAGAGCAAAACATTCTCCATAGGAGCTGTAAGAGATGGGGTCCGGAGATCAGCAAACAATAAATTTACTTTTTGAGGTTTTAAAATAAACTTTATTGGTGACAAAAATTTACATTAAAATTCAAAAATTATTAAGGCCCCATAATTTAGTCATTCATATTTGAGTTTCAAGTGTACAATGTCCCAACATCACCTCATATCATTATTGACTTTCCTTCATTAATGTTCCCAAGTTCCATACCCACCCCCGCAAACAACTTGCCTATTAGATAATAATATTTTCCCATTCCTTATAGCAGACTCATTATTTCTGGTTCTTGATTTCTGTTTCGTTTTTGTTGCCTTCTGTGACAAGTAAGAGAGAAATAAGCAGGAGCGAGTGAAATCGGTGGTGATGTGAATCATGGTCTGCCTGTGGAAGACACAAAAGAAGATAGATTAATAAATTTTACAAACAAGCTCAGTTTGCAAAAACAGCTGATAGGTGTATGAATGAGTATTCCAGGCAGCTCTACCTTTTCCAGTGGTTTCGATCAGATCCAGTGGATTTTCCAGGGTAAATTATTTAAATCATCAGTCTTCTTGAGGCCTAAACATTTCTTCACCCAATCTTCAGTATTACGCTCTATCACGAATTGCCCATGAGGGCCCTTCGCATCTGGGGGCAGGAGAGCCAAATGCAATAGAATCTTTATTCCTTCTTCTGGGCTCTTGTAGCCTTTGGGCCCACCCATGTCGGTTTTCACCCAGCCGGGGCAGCAGGCGTTGAGAAGGATCCCATCCCCTTTCCTCTGCTCGTTGAGCTTCCTGGCCAGGATGCTGGACAGCACCGCGATGCCGATCTTGGACATGCCATAGGTGGGCGTCAGCCAGCCGTCTAAGGAATAAACCTCATTCTTCACATCTTCCACAAACTTGTTCATGAGCTCCACCAGCTCCTCCTCGGTGATGGTGTCGCTTTTAAACTTCTGCTGCAGTTCTGGGCTGCATTCCTTTAAAACTCGGAGGCCGTCTGTGCTGGACAGATTCACCACTCTGCCTCCAGGTCTCACGAGGGGCAGCAGCTCCGTGCAGACATTTCTGGTGCCGTGAAAGTTTGTTTTCACAGTCATCTCAGCTTCATCAGGAAATGACAAGTTGGGACTACTATTACACAGATAGACGCCCGCGTTGTTCACTAGCACATCGATCCCCCCGTATTCCTGGAGCAGGAAATCGCGCAGTGCTCGGATGCTCTGCAGGTCGTCGACGTCCAGTTGGTGGAAGCGGGGACTCAGGCCCTCGGCCTGCAGCTGCTGTACAGCCGCCTGGCCCCGGCCTGTATCCCTCGCTGTGAGCATCACATCCCCGGAGAACTGCCGGCACAGCTCCCGCACCAGGTTGAAGCCCAGGCCCCTGTTGGCCCCGGTCACCAGCGCCACAAGTTTGTTGGACGGCATAGTGCAGCCTGAAGGGTCTGTGGACTCACCCAGGTCACTTGTCAAATTTATCTAAAATTCTCTGACCAGCATCTCTTATTGATCCTGATGACGCATGATGGGAGGAGCATCCCTATTGGTGGACAGTGGGTTTCTAAAACAGCTCAAAAGCCATCGTAATGTTGGAGATAAGGTGAGCTACAGAATGAGGTGACAGGCTAGTTGTGGAGTAGGAGCTGTGACGCAAACAGATGGTTTCTCTTTGTCCTATCTCCCTCATAAATCCTCAAAGGAGAGGCCTTCTTCCAGAGTCCCTATCACCAGCATTTATATTGCTCTCTTGACCCTACTCCCACATCAAAGAGCCCAAGGCTGGGTCAGCTTTTCCACTCTGGTCTTATTTACAGAGACTGTGGACAGAGTAATCCCAAAGATGGGACAGAGGGGAAGAAGGTCCCAGAGACTGCTTTCTTTCTCTGTTCCACTTAATCCCAGTGAAACCTCAAGTACCATTCAAGTGGTAGAGAAAACTTTGTCAAAGGATGTTATGATACAAAATAAATAAATAAATAAATAAATAGTTGGTCTTTCAGCCAGTTCCTTGACACAAGCATCCTAGAACTCTTAGCTCCAGAGCATCAACATTACCTGACTGAACTTCACTGACGCTGAGGTTAACTCTCCAAATAATTGAAAATAAAAACACAAAACATAAAAGGTGGAAATGTTGATGAATGGCAGTTGTCCTGAGACGTGCCCTTGAATAACCCTACAGTAATGACAGTTGACCCTGGACACGACCTCTTGGACGTGCCTTCTTGTCATGATAGTAACCAGAGCAGCGCCTGTTGGCCTGGCGGGGAGGGGCAGAGATAAAGCATCAGAGAGATGCTGCCTGCTTTTCATATATTTCTTTCCTTTTCTTTTTTGAACCTGGGCCTCCCCCAGCCACTTCTGGCCAGTGAATTTCCATCTATCTGTCCCTCTCTTTCAGAAACCCTGGGGCAGAAGTGGCAGGCCTCAGACTCTAAGAAGAATAAAAAGTATACTTGGTTTCTACTTCTCTCCTCTCTCTGTTCTGAGCCAGTGGTCACTACATGTTGGTGTCCCTTGATGGGCATGAGACCCCAGCCAGCAACTGGGCCACACCTGAGTCTTGCACCACCAGGTCCTGGCAGCCTTGGACCTCTGCAGAGTGCAGCCCTGCAGCCCTGGTAGCCTTGGGCCCTTGCAGCCATGCAGCAGCTGAGCAATAGACAGACTTGCAGTTTACTGCAGTAATCTGCTAGATAAGGATGACTTTATTTTTTTGGGGGGTGAGGGTCACATCCTGCAGCCCTCAGGGTCACTCCTGGCTCAGAAATCACTCCTGGCAGGCTCAGGGGACCATATGGGATGCCGGGATTCAAACCACCAATCTTCTGCAAGCAAGGCAAACATCCTTACCTCCATGCTATCTCTCTGGTCCCAAGGATGACTTTCTACACAGGATTCTCCAAAACCTTCAGAGGACCTCCCAGCATGCTGTGCAGCCAGGTAGGGCATGAAATAGAGGATAACCAGCCATTAAGTGATAAATTCCCATAATCCTATCACTCCCCTTTGCTCCCCACACCGGGTTCTGCCTCTTGTCACATACCAAGCCTGGGTGCAATCCTTGGCCTAAGGCATTAAGGAACAGGAAGCCAGAGTCCTGCTGGGAAGCTGGAAGTGAGCAACCTATGTAATCATTAACCTCTGCCCATTCAACCTCAAACCCAGCTCTAGTCAAAATGCTTTCTTTTCTTCCTTTATTTTGTTTTGTTTTGTTTTGTTTGGGGGCCACACCCAGAGGTGCTCAGGGGTTACATCAGGTTCTGCACTCAGAAGTCACTCCTGGCACCATATGGGATGCCGAGGATCAAACCCCAGTCGGTCAAGCGCAAGGCAAACACCCTACCACTATGCTACCACTCTGGCCCCTCAAAATGCTTTCAATGACTGAAAATCTTCAGATCACTTCCTCCAAGTTGGGTGACATTTTTATGCCAAGAATACTTCAGAAGCAACCTTGTCCAGATATCTCTAGATCCAGGAAGCCAGATAGTTTATTTTCAGCATTTGGGCAAAGTATAAATCTTGTGCTGGAGAGATTTCAGTGAAGAGTATCTGGATCAAGAGCAAAATAAATTGCATAGACTGTTCGGAATGTGCCTCATCATCTCCTGGGCCTCCCAGAAATCCCTGGGCCAAGGCAGATTTTATTTTACTTCCTGAACTTGCAGATCTAAAGAGAAAAGGGGCCACACAAAAGCCTTTTCATTCCAATTGTAGAAATTGTTCAGAGTGAAATTAGTCTTTGAGTTTGCTTTAAAAATATGTAAAAAGTGGGCCAAAGAGATAGCATGGATGTAAGGTGTTTGCCTTGCATGCAGAAGGACAGTAGTTTGAATCCCGGCATCCCAAATGGTCCCCCAAGCCTGCCAGGAGCGATTTCTGAGCGTAGATCCAGGAGGAACCCCTGAGTGCAGCAGGGTGTGACCCCAAAAAAACAAACAAACGTATATAAAAAGGGGGGGTGGAGAGATAGCATGGAGGTAGGGCATTGCCTTGCATGCAGGACAGTGGTTCTAATCCCAGCATCCCACATGGTCCCCAGAGCCTGCCAGGAGCGATTTCTGAGTGTAGAGTCAGGAGTAACCCCTGGGAGCTGCTGGGTGTGACCAAAAACCAAAATAATAAATAATAATAATAATAATAATATATTGGCAATTCTTAAGATGGGAGATTAAGGGGCTGGGAAGGTGGCGCTAGAGCTAAGGTGTCTGCCTTACAAGCACTAGCCAAGGAACGGACCGCGGTTCGATCCCCCGGCGTCCCATATGGTCCCCCCAAGCCAGGGGCGATTTCTGAGCACATAGCCAGGAGTAACCCCTGAGCGTCAAACGGGTGTGGCCCAAAAACCAAAAAAAAAAAAAAAAAAAAAAAGATGGGAGATTAATATGTGAGGGTTCATACTAATATTTTGCATGTGCTTGAACTTTTTCCATATCATGTACTTTTAAACCCTATGAAAACAAACCCTTAGCTGTCTTTTCATCTGGAATTGGACTCATCATGTATTCAGTAGTCAAGAACAGTAAATAGGGACCAAGTGATAGCACAGCCATAGGACATTTACCTCGTATATGGCCAACCCCAAACCAGTTTTCAGGCCAGCATCGCCTGGTGTGGCCCAAAAACCCAAAACCCACTCCACCCCCGCAAAAAAAAAAGGACAGTAAATATAGGCAAGTGAGTATAGAGTTCCTCTCTTTTTTTGTTTTTGTTTTTGAGCCACACCCTATTGTGCTCAGGGATTACTCCTGGGTCTGCACTCAGAAGTCACACCTGGCAGGCTTGGGAAACCATATGGGATGCCCGAATTGAATCTGGGTCTGTCCTGGGTCTGCCATGTAGAAGGCAAATGCCCTACCCGCTGTGCTATTGCTCCAGCCCCTAGAGTTTCCTCTCTTACAAGCACCTTATATCATCTGTTATTTTTCCAATCACCTTAATTAAAATGAATGGCAATATAGATGCCCACAGTAAAGAATTATTCTGTATTGGAGGTAGTTTGAAAAAACTATGACACATAACAAGTAATTTGTTGGCTCTGTGTCCATTCAGCACAACCTTTAACTGCTTAGACGTGACAGGACCATAAAATTCAAGCCTCATGCTTGATTTTGTTTAGTATGTGACATAACTGGATTATTTATCCTTTTGCATTTCTTGCAAAGGGAAGACTTTGGTGAGAATTTGAGGAAGGCAGCCTGCAAATTATGAGCACTGTATCCCCGAGAAGCAAAACCAGGGACAAGATTTCCACCTCCCTTATTCCCATCAGTGTCTAGAGAGGTGGGATATGACCATTTACCGAGGAATATATTTGGGTCAGTCCAGTCCAAAGACTCTCATAGTTCCTTTTGTACATGTCTGAAGGGTGGGCTGATATGACAGTGAGCCAACTACCTCACAAAGGACTTGGGGAGAGGTTTTGTTTTAAGTAGCATTTGTTGTATTATTTTAACTGACAGAAGTTTTAAATAGTTGTGGGAATAAATGGACAAGGCAAAATGCTTTATATATACTTTTTTTTTTGTGGTTTTTGGGTCACACCTGGCAGTGCTCAGGGGTTATTCCTGGCTCCATGCTCAGAAATTGCTCCTGGCAGGCACAGGGGACCATATGGGACGCTGAGATTCGAACCGATGACCTTCTGCATGAAAGGCAAATGCCTTACCTCCATGCTATCTCTCCAGCCCCTATATATACTTTTTTTTTTAAATTTTTTTGGGGGTCACCCCAGTGGCACTCAGAGGTTACTTCTGGCTCTGTGCTCAGATTTATTCCTGGCAGGCTCAGGGGAGCATATGGGATGCCGGGATTTGAACCACCGTCCTTCTGCATGTAAGGCAAATGCCTTACCTCTATGCTATCTCTTTGGCCCCGTTTCTCACCATTTGTAACACTGGATTGGACATCTTAGTTTACAAACCTTTGCCATATCTCATATCTTTTAAAAGTTCTTGAGGATAAGGCCAGAGAGATAGCACAGCAGTAGAACGTTTGCCTTGCAAGCAGCCGACCCAGGACCAATGGTGGTTCAAATCCCGGCATCCCATACAGTCCCCCGTGCCTGCCAGGAATGATTTCTGAGCACAGAGTCAGGAGTAAGTGCCACCAGTGACCTCCCAAAAACTTTAAAAAAAAAAGAAGTTCTTGAGAATATTTAACTACAGGGCTAAAAACTCTGGGGCTTTTTTTTTTCATAAGGGGTTTAGGCCAAGCACCCCCATACCCATCCTGCCACTGGAAAACCCAGCAACTCCTTCCTCAGCAACCATCTTCCCAACAGAAAACAGCCCAGCTTCTCCACCAACTTCCAGAAGAAAATAGTGGCCACTTATACTTCCCAGGAAACCCGATCCAGACTGATACCTCTGTGGCATTCTCAGAAGGGGAGGAGACAGGTTCCCCTTCCTCGATGAAACACAGTAGTCTAGCGCCATACCCTACACCCTCCAAAAGAAATGGCTCAGTTTTACAACTTAACCTTCTCAAACTTCCAAGCCATCAAATTGCTTTAAATCTATAAATCCTGAACTCCACAGCCACATGATAATTCAATATTTTTTTGTTTTGTTTTGTTTTTTTGGGCCACACCCGGTAACACTCAGGGGTTACTCATGGCTATGCACTCAGAAGTCACTCCTGGCTTGGGGGACCATATGGGACGCCGGGGGATTGAACCACGGTCCATCCTAGGCTAGTGCAGGCAAGGCAGGCACCTTACCTCTAGCGCCACCGCCCGGCCCCGATAATTCAATATTTTATTGTAGAGAAGCCCATTAGTATTACAGAAAATCTGATGGGAAAGGTACATAGTAATCTACCAAATCAGTGAGCTGAAACAGTAATACGGAAGACTCAACTAGCATAAGCCACAGCCCAATAAATCCTTAGATTCTGTGGGATCCTGGGTTCTGAACAAGGAGGGACGCTATTTTGTAAAGGCCACTTATTAGGCTTCTCTTAGATTCTGAGCAGGGAGAGACGCCATTTTTTAAGAACCACATGGTGTAAGACACTTGTTAGGTTTCCTCAAACCCATTTCCATTAACACTGCCCAAGCTACCTGGCCAAACCAGGTATTCTATCAGGAAGGACACAAAGGAACAGTAGGAAGGTACTCCTAGACAATAGCCAATCACTTTAAAAATCACCAAAAAGCTAGAGCCTCTCTATATTCCTTTCCTATGTAACAATCCTCTTCATGAGTGGGGTTCATATCCTTCTAGAGATGACCCTGATCAGTCAGTTTGGGGGCTGTTAGCAGACAGTTTAAAGTATTCAGCTTTATGGGTGAATGGTGGCACAAGCGGTGGGCCATTTGCCTTGCATGTGCTAGCCTAGGATGGACCACAGTTCAATCCTCCAGCGTCCCATATGGTCCCCCAAGCCAGAAGCAATTTCTGAGCACATAGCCAGGAGTAACCCCTGGGCATCACCAAAAAAAAACTTAAAGTGTTCAGCTTTTCTCCAATTGTGTGGTCTCATCCTTCGGCTCTGGACCCTAACAATATGGACTTTAAAGTATGGAAAGATAGAACAATCATTTCAAATTGACCCTTATTAATAATTTCAATTGCCTTTGAAGTAAATTTGTGTGTGCATGGAGGCAGATTAGGGTAGTGGGTGGAAAATTAAGGGCACCAGGGACAGGAAAGTCACACTGGTGATGAGATTTGGTATTTGAACAATTAATGCCCAAAACAACTGTATTACTAATAAATAGGCAAATCACAGTGTTATAATAAAAATTAAGGGATGGGTGTTTGCTGTGCAAGTGGCTAATCCAAGTTCAATCCCTGGCATCCCATATGTCTCCCCAGCATCACCAGGAGTGATTTCTGAGTTCAGACCCAGAAGTAACCCCTGAGTACCATATTTGTGGTCCTAAAATAACAATTGTAATAGTTGGATAATCTCTCTGCCTATTTAGCTTCTGTATTTCACTTGACAATGGTCCCTGATCCCTTTGTCATGATTCTATGAGACTTTAGTTTATTTAGGGACCTTTGTTGGTTCACATCTTTTTGTTTGCTTTCTTCATTGTGGGTTTTTTGGGGTGGATACATCTGGTGATGATCAAGGTTTACTCATGGCTCTGCACTAAGGAATCACTACTGGCCATGCTCAGGAGACCATATGGGATACTGAGAATTGAACCTGGACAGTTGCATGCAAGGCAAGTACATTCCCCATTGTACTATCTCTCCAGCACCTGTTGGTTCACACATTAGAGTTTTAGAATTTTCATTTGTTATTTTTTAATAGTTTTGATATTTCACTTGAGATTTCCCTTTTTCTGTTTTGTTTTGTTGTGTTGTGTTTTTTTGTTTTTTGTTTCTTGGGGAGTTTTTTTCTTTTTGGTCACACCCGGCATCTCTCAGCGGTTACTCCTGGTTCTGCACTCAGAAATCGCCCCTGGCAGGTGGGGGGGTGGGGGCAACATATGGTATGTCAGGATTCAAACCACTGTCCTTCTGCATGCAAGGCAAACACCCTACCTCCACGCTATCTCTCTGGCCCCAAGATCTCCCATAATTTTTATTACAAACATATGTTCCTGGGGGGGCAGGGCGATAATGATAGCACAGTGAGTAGGATGTTTGTCTTGCACTCAGCTGACCAGGTTTGATCCCCTGTATCCCTTATGGTCCCATGAGCCTGCTGGGAGTGATTTCTGAGCACAGAGACAGTAGTAAATCCTGAGCGCCACAGCCACTGCCGGGAATGGCCCCAACCCCCTCTCCCAAAACCCACAAATATATGTTCCTTATAGCAAAGAATGTACCTCTAATAACTGCTTTAAAATATTATTGGAGGGCCGGGCGGTGGCGCTGGAGGTAAGGTGCCTGCCTTGCCTGCGCTAGCCTAGGACGGACCGCGGTTCGATCCCCCGGTGTCCCATATGGTCCCCCAAGAAGCCAGGAGCAACTTCTGAGCGCATAGCCAGGAGTAACCCCTGAGCGGCACAGGGTGTGGCCCAAAAACCAAAAAAAAAAAAAAAAATATTATTGGAGGGGGGAGAGATAGCATGGAGGTAAGGCGTTTGCCTTGTGTGCAGAAGGTCGGTGGTTCGAATCCCGGCATCCCATGTGGTAATCTGAGCCTGCCAGGAGCGACTTCTGAGCATAGAGCCAGGAGTAACCCCTGAGCGCTGCCAGGTCTGACCCCCCCAATATATATATAATCTGGGGGGCCGGAGTGATAGCATAGTTGTAGGGAGTTTGCCTTGCCAACCCAGAATGGACCCCAGTTCGATTCCCAGCATCCCATATAGTCCCCTGAGCCTGCCAGGAGCCATTTCTGAGCACAGAGCCAGGAGTAACTCCTGTGCACCACCGGGTGTGACCCATTACAAAAATAAAAATAAAAAAATAAATATTATTTGTACCCAGAGAGATAGTATCATGGGTAAGGGGCGTGCTTAGTATGCTGCCAATCAGGGTTCCATCCCCAGCATCCCATCTGGTCCCTGAGTACTGAGCAAGGAGTAAGCTCAGAGCCTTGTTGGGGATGGCCCCAAAGCAAAAATAAACAAAAAGAACCAGAAGAAGCACTTTAAGTTTTGTTTGATTTTTTTTCCCTAAAAAAATAAATTCAGGGTTGGGATGTGACTCGGTGGTAAACTACAAGTCTTGCTTGTGGGTGATGTTCCTAGTAAAAAATTTGGGGGGCAATAAAACTAAGAAGAAATTGCCTAGCCCTCAAGTAGACCTTAAGATGCAAATTCTGAGTTCTCTCTCTCTCTCTCTCTCTCTCTCTCTCTCTCTCTCTCTCTCTCTCTCTCTCTCTCTCTCTCTCTCTCTCTCTCTCTCTATCTCTCTCTCTCTCCACTCTCTCACCCCTCCCTCATATTTTTAAAAATAACAATAACTTCATATTTCATCTCCTCCTGAAATTCTTTTCTGTGAAGGAGGGTGACTTTCCTGGAACACCTGTGTCAAGATTAGGACCGACTCCCTTTTCCCGCAAGGGAGTCCCTTTCCCAGCTAGGGAGAACTAGTTCCCCTGCAATTCACATCAAATGACTGATTTTTATCAGTCTGACCCACACCCAGGTGCTTCCCCAAGTGGCCAAAATGGGTCAAGTAGCAAAGTAGAAGCATTGTTTTCTTAGGCTACCTCCCTCACTCCCTCTTCATCAAAATTATCCACCAACACATGCATGACACCTGGGTTTGAGCCCCAGTATTGGGGAAAAAAATAAAAAGACAATTTCAGCTAAAACTATACCACAAGGTGTTTGAAGCTAATAAATTATTCCAAGCTAATAAACATATCAAAATTCTAACATGTAAATTAATCTGAGCTATACCACCTAGTCAGAAGAAACATAATAAACTTTATTTTCTCTTACAATTAAACAAAATAGGGGTAAGAAGAGATTGTATAGCAGGTAGGGCACTCAACCTGGGTTTGCTCCCTGGCCCCAAATATGGTCTGAGCATTGCCAGGAGTGATCCTGAGCACAGAGCCAGAAGTAAACACTAAGCACCAATGGGTATAGCTCAAAAAAAAAGAAGAAGAAAGGGGGGAGGAGGAAGAGAAGGAGGAGGAGGAGGAAGAAGAAGAAAAGAAGGAGAAAGAGGAGGAGGAAGAGAAGTAAGAGAAGGAGGAGGACTGGGAGGGGGAGGAGATGGAGGAGGAAGAGAAGAAAAGCAAAATAAACTTATATACAGGGGTAGGGGGCCGAAGATAGAGGTTAAGATTTTTGCCTTGCACGTGGCTGACCCAGGATGGATCTGGGTTCAATTCCCGGCTTCCAAAACCCTGAATGCCTCCGGGTATGGCCCCCCCAAAAAACTTACATATAATGAATTTTCTGCCAAGATTTTAGGAAGAGTTTTTGTAGAATCTTATCCACAGCAATACACAACTATTCCACTTGTCTCTTACCACTGTCTTCCACTTATAGCCCAGGTTGGTAGATTTCCTTTGAAAACCAACAAAGGAAAATTTCTTCACATTCATTCTGGGAAAGACTTGACCTTGTTCGTCTGATCTCATAAAAGCTCCAGGGGCTTTTATGGTGCAGGCACTGTAACAAAGCACAAATTCAACAGAGTAAACTTTAAAGATCACATTGGCCTTATTAAACAATGCATGAATGAGAAGCATTCTATCTAGCAGATAGACAGGAATTCCAAAGAGCAACAAAGTGAAACTTTTTATAGGTAGCATGAACAAGAAAGTTAGACTAGCAAAGAGCTATTGTTCATGAGAAGGTCACCTTTCTTTAGGGGACCACAGAGAGTCTATCAGGCATATGAACTCACTAATATTTAGCTCATTGATTAGTTTAATAGAACATTTTGAGGAGAAACTGAAAATTTAGTTAAGAATCAAGTCTTGAGGCAGGAATGATCATACAGCAGGTAGGGCTCTCATCTTTCTGTGATCCTGAGTCGCCCCCCCCACTTCACCCCCAACATCCCAAATGGTCCCCTTAGCCTGCCAAGAATGATTCCTGAGCTCAGAGCCAAAAGCAAGCACTGAGCACCTCTGGGTTTAGCCAAAACACACACACATACACACACACACACACACATACACACACACACGGGTTTTGTTTTTGGCCTGTACCAGGCAATGTTCAGCTTACTTTTGGTTCTGCACCCAGGAATTACTACTAGTGGTGCTCAGAGACTATATGGGATGCCAGGGATTAAACCTGGGTTAGCTACATGCAAAACAAGCGCCCTACATACTATCGCTCTGACTCGAGTCTTGGTTTTTTTTTTTTTTTTGGCCACACCCGGCGTTGCTCAGGGGTTACTCCTGGCTGTCTGCTCAGAAATAGCTCCTGGCAGGCACGGGGGACCA